>NC_064642.1:793567400-793870430 GCF_023864345.2 Schistocerca serialis cubense | reverse complement strand
CTGGTTTGTGGTGGGCACGGAATCCTCAACAGGAACCAGTCCTGCTTGGTCATATTACATTGCCTCTGGAAAGGTGTGCTTTGATCGCGAATACTGCATAACATAGAAAAAGAAGTTGCAACTATAAATTTATTGTCTTGTATAGCCATGGCTAACCCAGTCTCTGGAGTTTCAGTGAGGCGTAGTGAGAACTCGGAGGCCATGTCGTACGGCGCGCACACCACTGTCGTCAATAGCGGCGAGCAGCGAGACATCTCAACGTAACAGGAATTATGTAAGAGTATTGTATAAGTTAAACAAAAAAAAATAATAAATAAATAAAAAAAAGGTACGATATACTAGGATAAGTCAAACTGTAGGATTTAACAATAGCTAGATTAATATCGTGGGGGTTTTCTACCACAAGTGTTTGGCGCGCGCCTGTCGAGATGTTATTTTTCAGGTCATCAAATCACAGACCCGAGATGGAGGGACGACCGGCGAGCGAACGTAGAATAGTTGCATGTTCTTTATAGTTCAGTAAAACTTCAGCCTGCATAATAACATAATTTATTCAGAAGACATAGGATGTAGATCGTTGGCATATGGTAGTTAATTCTTGAGCATGTCTACTGGCGATCTATGTAAGTAATAGTAATATTGGTGCGGGCCCGCACATTTAGTTGTTCATCCATTACATAGCATCAGTTATCACACACCATGTACAATACTGAGATCGGTCTCTACACATACACTCCTGGAAATGGAAAAAAGAACACATTGACACCGGTGTGTCAGACCCACCATACTTGCTCCGGACACTGCGAGAGGGCTGTACAAGCAATGATCACACGCACGGCACAGCGGACACACCAGGAACCGCGGTGTTGGTCGTCGAATGGCGCTAGCTGCGCAGCATTTGTGCACCGCCGCCGTCAGTGGCAGCCAGTTTGCCGTGGCATACGGAGCTCCATCGCAGTCTTTAACACTGGTAGCATGCCGCGACAGCGTGGACGTGAACCGTATGTGCAGTTGACGGACTTTGAGCGAGGGCGTATAGTGGGCATGCGGGAGGCCGGGTGGACGTACCGCCGAATTGCTCAACACGTGGGGCGTGAGGTCTCCACAGTACATCGATGTTGTCGCCAGTGGTCGGCGGAAGGTGCACGTGCCCGTCGACCTGGGACCGGACTGCAGCGACGCACGGATGCACGCCAAGACCGTAGGATCCTACGCAGTGCCGTAGGGGACCGCACCGCCACTTCCCAGCAAATTAGGGACACTGTTGCTCCTGGGGTATCGGCGAGGACCATTCGCAACAGTCTCCATGAAGCTGGGCTACGGTCCCGCACACCGTTAGGCCGTCTTCCGCTCACGCCCCAACATCGTGCAGCCCGCCTCCAGTGGTGTCGCGACAGGCGTGAATGGAGGGACGAATGGAGACGTGTCGTCTTCAGCGATGAGAGTCGCTTCTGCCTTGGTGCCAATGATGGTCGTATGCGTGTTTGGCGCCGTGCAGGTGAGCGCCACAATCAGGACTGCATACGACCGAGGCACACAGGGCCAACACCCGGCATCATGGTGTGGGGAGCGATCTCCTACACTGGCCGTACACCACTGGTGATCGTCGAGGGGACACTGAATAGTGCACGGTACATCCAAACCGTCATCGAACCCATCGTTCTACCATTCCTTGACCGGCAAGGGAACTTGCTGTTCCAACAGGACAATGCACGTCCGCATGTATCCCGTGCCACCCAACGTGCACTAGAAGGTGTAAGTCAACTACCCTGGCCAGCAAGATCTCCGGATCTGTCCCCCATTGAGCATGTTTGGGACTGGATGAAGCGTCATCTCACGCGGTCTGCACGTCCAGCACGAACGCTGGTCCAACTGAGGCGCCAGGTGGAAATGGCATGGCAAGCCGTTCCACAGGACTACATCCAGCATCTCTACGATCGTCTCCATGGGAGAATAGCAGCCTGCATTGCTGCGAAAGGTGGATATACACTGTACTAGTGCTCTGTTGCCTGTGTCTATGTGCCTGTGGGTCTGAAAGTGTGATCATGTGATGTATCTGACCCCAGGAATGTGTCAATAAAGTTTCCCCTTCCTGGGACAATGAATTCACGGTGTTCTTATTTCAATTTCCAGGAGTGTATATCAAAATAAATTATCTCCATGTCTAGATTAGATGTTATAATGATAGCTACAGATAAATAACTATAAAAGTAAAATAAGAGTGTCTGAAATGACAGACCATCAATGTGTCATTGTGTAAATTTATTATAACATAGAAGGTCATGGGAAAAAGTTAGGCATAAGATTTTTGTCAGAACTGTGCAGATGACGGGTATCGTGGCAATGCAGAGGCCAGCCAGCGCTAAAACAAGAGGTCTTCGGCTACCTGCAGGAGGGCGAGCGTCCGGTCCTGCAAGCTGACAGTCATCGGGCCATATACCTGAGGGATTAGGCGGGATCCTCGCCGGGCCACAAGCGAAAGTGAGGCTGGCCGTTGACCCTGACACGCAACCCACACACGACAGCCTGCTAGCTCTCCGGACGCGGCAGCCGGTTGGAGGGATTCCCTGCGGCAGACCACGTTGTCGTGAGTACACGAAGAAGATCACATATCGTGTCAGAACCTGCGCCTCATGTGCCTCAGGACAGAAAGGGACGCTCTATACTCACCTGTTTGGGTTTTTACAACTCACTAGCATTGGCCGGTCTGCATACACAAAGCAGTATCGTGCCACACTAACAAATGTATGGTCTCATTTCTAACTTCTCCTCTCTATTAGAGAGCAGTTTTAGCAATCGTCGCTCCTAGTTCGATCCTGTATGGATGACCTCACACACTTGTGGAGTCACTCCACGTGCCATCATCTCTCGTCGAACTGCAATATTGGGAAACGTAAAGTACTGTCCAGCGAGAAAGAGACCTAGACTAGTGATGTATCCCAACAAATAGACCTCAGAGACAATTAATCGACGTGAGGAGAGCCTATCACTGTGTCTTCCTACCGTACTGCCGTGATCATATGCGTAGGTCTTGGTGCAATCTCAACAGAGTACTGCAGATGCTCCAGAACACCCTATTGCCGTTGCAACAACGTAGTAACAACACCCAACGTTTAGCCCTATGAGATGTCAGTACTGTCGAATTTGTGAAGTGCTTCGAATATTTCTAACAATGTGATTTAGTGCCTCATTCTCAGCACAGTCGTGAACTTAGTGCAATGTGCACGCACAACTTGATGCCCCATGAACCTTGTTTTTTTTCTTAAATTTCTTTCTCTAGTGTTGTTTTTGTAATGTATGTTATACCTTGTATGAGTTTGTGTTTTACACTGTAATTCTTATTACAAATTACTGTATTGTTCTCCACACGATGTTTTTTTGTATTTTGTATTTATTGTTGTGTGTATGCAAACAGTGTGCCTGAAGTCCCCATAAACTGAAGCAGATACCACCACTGTCATTGTGAGTGGACCATCAGTTCAGGGAACGTTTTGTGAAGGTTATTCATGCTGCAGGGAGACAGAATGAATCGGAGGTTGTAACTAGATTCTGAAAGCTCACAAAGAGATTGTTAACTTAAATAGTATCATGTGTGAGTGAGTTCAGGTTAGTTTCATGATTCAAATTGTTGTAAAATTTTGGGCATTTAATTGCGGAGCACTCCAACTCTGATTGTAAAGAATAAACTGCTCCATATTTGGCTCACATGCCCGGGCCATATTTAGAGAGTGAATGTCTGTGTGAATCGGTGTTTGGAAGGGCTCCCTGGGTATGGATGTGTGATGTGAGTGTTAGTGTTCCATATTAAGAAGGTGAAGTTGGCTACACCATAAATAATCCTCCCTCTATGAGCTGCATTTTTCGGCTGCAGTAATTCTTTTATAGATTGCGGTATGTGGCGTCAGTTTGTAAGATTGTTCTTGGGCGATTGACTCACTACCTTGCTCCTAAGTGAGCCAACCGCTCACCAATTACAATCTAAAATGGCGTAGGGGCAATGAGAGGTGGCATGAGCCCCCTCTCATATTTCTATCTTACGATTCTCCTCTCTAATTGCATGCGGTGAAAAGTTGCTGTTCCTTCACATGCGGACTTCCCACGCAGCGTCTCTCGTCACCCAGGTGGTCCGGTGACAGGCGGGCTCCACTGATCTCGAGAGGGTTAAGCCGATGTGTGTGAGGCAGTCGAGTGAATGCTTTCCAGACGCCGACATTGTCAAGAGACACGCCCGCCGGGGCCTGAAGTAGCGGCTGGGCTAGAGGTTCCGTTACTTCGCAGAAACTTAGCGGAGACACTTTCTGGCGGGCTACCAGCGTGGCGTGGGAATGACTTGTGTACCCAGGCAGTTGTGGCGGGAAAATTCCCGCGCTTTCTGCAAAATAGTAACTGTGATTGGCTTGCTCAGGGCATAGCTCCGTGACGTAGCAAAATCGGCGCAGAAATTGGCACCAAGAATCTCCATTGGTGGAATGGTAGTGCTCCGGCAATGGAGTGGAATTTTCCGCCGGTTTTCGAGTTGCTGATTGGAACGTTTAACCACGGCCACTGTCGTGGGGGCGGGAATGTTCCGTGTTCGGGCTGTACGGGTGCTCAGGGTAGTCGGCTCTCGCCTTTTCGGTCGAGGACGTCGAAGCAACCAGCCATCGCCTACAGTACGCCAGATCGTGTTCTGGCAGTTAAGAAGGCAGTTTGGTAATGTATGTCCGCAGCACCGGCAGATAGGGATTTTCCTAGGTGATAATCAGAGCTCAGCAGAGCGCGCCTGTTCGTCTTTTTCTAACTTTGTTCTGTCTTGAGTACCAGCAATTAATGTTGGGTTAGTTGTGTGTCTCTCTAATGATTTGAGTAGCAAGGAATTGGCTCCACATACCACTTCGTTTTAAACCTCACAATCTAGTTTAGGGACAACTTCACCTTTACAGTGTTTGTATGAGTATCCAATTTGAGCCAATTTGATGTATTGTAAATGTTTCATGTGCTTTGGTTTACTATTTTGTGGTTAGTCTTAATAAATCATATTGTTATTTTGGACAGAACTTTCATTTTGTTAATCGGTAGAGCAAACCTATCATTCCTCACTATGTTAATGAAACCTTCGTTTATTTAATTTATTTATCAAATTAAATTATTGCAGGTGCCAAACTCTTTTCTACTCCACTTGCAGGGTTGATTACAGTCAGTTCGCGTATATTTTTTAATCCTTGTGCAACAGCAAAAGTCGGAGTTAGAATAGGGGGGGGGGGGTTTAGAGCATCACTTACATACGTAGATTCTAGAATTTAGTGTTAAGTACACTGCTAGCCCCGTCACCTCGCAATATATATATATATATATATATATATATATATATATATATATATATATATATATGATAACTATACTTACAATTAAATGTTACGATTGAGGTCTCAGTTGTACAACATTCGACAATGAGTGAAGTTTCGGAAATACGCCCTGCTGACGACTGTGGTTCTGGGAAATATCAGTACCATCGTTATCATTTTAGATACTCTTCCCTCTGCTATCACAGTATCCCACGTCAAATCCATACCTTCCTTTTTGCACATGTGTGACCTGATGCTCAAGGTGAACCTATCACGCATCCCCTACTATTACTAAGAATAATACTTCACCTATAAATGATTGCCTATGATACGAAATAATACTGAGACAAAATCAGCGATGGGTGGACATGTCTAATAAGTTTTTCTTGCGAGTGGTACCACTCTATCTTAGAAAGACAGGCGTAATCAACCAGATGTTAAAAAACCCAATCGCAACAACTACTGCATGTTACTGTGACAAGTGGTCTTGGTTGTACAGGTGCACACTAGCATCCATGTTAAAAGCTATACTTGCTTTATAAATCTAGGTTACATATTCTGTCTCGATACCATGTCGGAGCCTCCGTGATATATCCAATGAGTTATAGGCGATGACTGATTGAGAAGATCACCAACAGTACTAGATGGTGTGTTGATTGATGTCATAAGAAATGTACACTAGCTTTTCAGATGTCTAGTGTTACGCTATCCGCTAGAAATGATGTCTATGAATTGGAATCAAGTCCTCCCACTCAACCACATACCTGCGTTGTATCACAGCCACAAGTGAATCATATTTCTGGCACTCTCATATCTCGAAACGAGATACCTTTCTCGAACTTGACTGCTACAGTAAAATTCCGACGTGGTTTTAGTCAGCCCCTATGCATCTTGCAACTGATCCCATTTCTATAGCTCAGCAAATGTGATCGTTCCAATTTAAGTCAGAACTGAGCAGAAGTCGGAGAAAGCCATATCCACCACCTTCTGCAACCCATGTAGAAACAGAACGACCTGAGTTAGCGCAACAGGACCGTGTTTTGACCATTCGGTGGAAATGCGTGCATTGTGGTGCGTTTCCAAACTAGATACAGATACTACAGTCCGAAGCAGATCTGTGTCCATTCACATCTATCAGCCCAACATGCTATCATCGTTATTCTGTACCATCCAACAGAGCAAAATTACGAACTACAAAAAGCTCCACTAACTTCTTCCAATATAGAACTCAGCAGGCACCGATGCTGGCGTGATGATGTATAGCTGTGGCAAGGGTCCAGCGCGTGTAGAGAGATGTCGCAATGCTTGCCAGAATAGCATTCCTCCTAGCATTCCTTACAGAACACAGAACGAGAGGTTATGTCATGATCGCATGGATAGGACTGACAAAAAAAAAAAAAAAAAAGAAATCGATAGAATTCTGAAAAATGACTAGGAATAGGTATAAATTGACCAAATGTACACCGAAATGCGGGGAAATTGAGGAAGTACTTGCTTATCGTCTTGTTCGACAGAACAAGTGTGCGGCAGCAATGCGAAGCAGAGAAAACGTCGACATGGAAGCGTAGGGCATCAGGGAAGCAGTCAATTATTTCTCCGTCGAGGTTGCATTATACTGTATGTCTATTGAGGTGCTAGTGATACACGCGAGTTGACTACTCTATTTGACGCTTTTCTGGAAGACAGAGAACCGTCCGCCTCTAAATTTACTTGCATCTGCGTTAAAGGATAAGAGAGAATGGGTGGGATGATACATTGAGATGGAGCTGTAAAGAGATACGATTTTATTATAGACTGATGATGGATTGTAGAGAGGGAGAAGTTGCTACAGGTCAATTTTTCCATTGTTCTGTCAGGATGCATCAGCCACCTGACATAACCTGCATTCGACTCGTATATGGCCATGTCTTCTGTATGTGATTTAAATCACTGACTACTTGCGATCGTTAATGGTAAATCTGTCGGTCATCAGAGGACTTCCATCTCATGTGCGATAAAACGTGACACTTTCCTCTAAACGAACTTTGATTTACGCGATGTACTCCAATCCCTGTTGCATCTTGGGTGTAAAATCGAGACTTCAGCTTCATAACTAAGTTAGCGATACGTGCTAGTGAAGCACTGCAATCCCCTTGTATACATTTGCCTGACAGATGTGGTGTTTACAGAGTTAGTGATTGAATGACTCGTAATTGTCACATGTGGGGTGCTGCTGCCATGCGTTTATCTCTTTCCTTGTAAGAGGTATCCCCTGTTACTAACGATGCAGGCATCGTATAATTTTTGAACCGTGATCGGATGTGAACAGTGTATGCTATACGTCTCCGGAAAGCTATATTGTGCTCGTATCAAGCAGAGCATATGTTTGACAGAAGTTTTTTTTTCGTTTTACTGTTCGATAACGTAGTTTATTGTAGAGAAACCGGGAAGATGGATGTATGTCAGGTGATTGAAATATATTTCTTACATTGGAATATTAACAGCGCTACATTCCATATGACTTATAGGTCGGAAACGCAAGGGATCTAACAATATAGCCCGTTTTAAGTGCAGAACGTTGTAGCCTTAGGAGTGTGTGTTCTTATGTTCTCTCTTACTAATACCTTCCAGGTGCTGATCCTAGACTCTGGAATAATACTTTAAAATTGATAGCTTGGTTGATTTGCATAAAAATGCTTCGAACTCTGTCTATCTGGAGCTACATCACGCATAAGAATACTGTCTGCTATTCTGTCACGACACTTTCAAATCTGTTACTATACATCGATAAGGAGTACTAACCTCCTCAACATGGGTGCATCTCGAGAAATCTTGTGCACTTGGATGGGTGAGGAATCAGCAAGCTCCATTCATTCACGAGATGTGGAATGTAGCGGTCTTCTTTTGGTCGGTTACATAATAAATCGGTAATCGTGCTGCAGGGCGGGTTGGTCAGTGACAGAGTGAGGAGGGTCTTTCACTCTCTAATTTTACCCTGAGACAGAGAGAATGCTCTGTGACTCCCATACACAGAGAGATAGATTGTAAATTAGGCACTATGTTCGAGGTGTTAGAAATATGTAGAGTGCTGTCTGATATACAGTGATGGTGTATGTGTTCGAGAATACACAATGAATGGACATACTGCACAGTCATCTATCCACGTTCTCAGTGATGCTCTCAAAGTGGAGAAGGAGTGGTTTACCTATGATACTGAAATTTAGAAACATGCTGTCACATCATTGGTCAGTGTTGATATTACTGTAAAATTGTTCACGCTATCAAGTGTGATGCTTATTATTAGAGTACATTGATGGTGTCTTTTCCATCCCATCCGTGCACTGGTACGCTGTTGGTTACCACATAACGATTGACTGATATTGCTTGTTTGAGTTGGAGAAAGAGTTTTGGTGGATGGACAGCACCTTCTGAGATGGACAGCACTGAAACACTGATCGCGTACTTGACTGTAATATGATGAATCATTCGAAACGGAATGTAGAGTCATCAGCTATTCCGTGACTACGACAGATGAGTTTAAATGTAGAGCTTGTGAATCACTTTTGAACTGTAGTGTGGAAACCATCCACAACGCTTCAAAAACTCCCTCAATTTACTTATGTTGTAGCTCTCTTTTATTTAAAATCATCCAGTGTTTGTGTGTGTATCATGAAATATGGCAGCCTCAGTAATAACATGATTTACATGGTGCAACGTCTAGTTTTCTGCGAGAGGCTGGGGATCAGAACGTCTTAATGTCAGTTTAGAACGTGACGCAGACCTGGAAGTCGTGGGAGAAAAACAAAATGTATGGCAATGTACAAATCTTGCTACCACAGAAACAAATAATGCTTCAAACAACGAGACAGGGCCACAGGGAGTGTCTCTTGCGATTTACAGTATAGCCCATGGGATACGATCATCCTCCTAGAGTACAGGTAATGAAACATTAAACTGGCCTCTGCAGTGGATCGAAAGCTGTATATTTAATAGGGTCATCCTACAACAGCAGCAGTTTGATGGGTAAATTTAGTGACGGATGGTCTGTTTCGTTAGGAATGCTATTTTGGTATGCATTGATCCATCTCTCTATCCACGCTGGACCCCTGCCGCAGCTATGCATCACCGCGCCAGCATCAGTGCCTAGCTGAGTTCTATATCGGAAGAAGTTAGTGGAGCTTTTATAGTTCGTAATTTTTCTCTGTTGGATGGTACAGAATCACGATGATAGCATGTTGGGCTGATAGATGTGAATGGACACAGACCTGCTTCGGACTGTAGTATCTGTATCTGGTTTGGAAACGCACCACAATGCGTGCATTTCCACCGAATGGTCAAAACACGGTCCTGTTGCACTAACTCAGGCCGTTTTGTTTCTACATGGGTTGCAGAAGGTGGTGGATATGGCTTTCTCCGACTTCTGCTCAGTTCTGACTTAAATTGGAACGATCACATTTGCTGAGCTATAGAAATGGGATCAGTTGCAAGATGCATAGGGGCTGACTAAAACCACGTCGGAATTTTACTGCAGCAGTCAAGTTCGAAAAAGGTATCTCGTTTCGAGATATGAGAGTGCCAGAAATATGATTCACTTGTGGCTGTGACCCAACGCAGGTATGTGGTTGAACGGGAGGACTTGATTCCAATTCATAGACATCATTTCTAGCGGATAGCGTAACACTAGACATCTGAAAAGCTAGTGCACATTTCTTACGACCTCAATCAGCACACCATCCACTACTGTTCTCAATCAGTCATTGCGTATAACTCATTGGATATATCACGGACCCTCTAACACGGTATCAAGACAGAATATGTTACACATACTGGAGAAATGTCTAGCAGCGTGAGGGAGTTGCGAATACCAGTTACATACCACGTACCTTAGATGCATCACTTTCAACATTCAGTGATTTTATCATGAGGTTGCATCGTGGGCTACATGTAATCAGGCTGCTGGTCTGATAATATGCACTCCAGTGATCACCGTCTCGGTATTTGTCCGGAAAGAAAAACCACCTCATTCAGAGGTGATGTCGTACCTAGATTTATAAAGCAGGTATAGCTTTTAACATGGATACTAGTGTGCACCTGTAGAACCAAGACCGCTTGTGACAGTAACATGCAGTAGTTGTTGCAATCGGGTTTCTTATCATCTGGCTGATTACGCCTATCTTTCTAAGACAGAGTGGCACCACTCGCAAGAAAAACTTATTAGACATGTCCACCCATCGCTGATTTTGTCTCAGTATTATTTCATATTGTAGACAATCATTTATTGGTGAAGTATTATGCTTAGTAGTAGTATGGGATGCGTGATAGGTTCACCTTGAGCATCAGGCTTATAAAGCATCTGATTGTGGCCAGACATGTGCAAAAAGGAAGGTATGGATTTGATGTGGGATATTGTGATAGCAGAGGGAAGAGTATCTAAAAAGATAACGATGGTACAGATATTTCTATTCCCAGAGCCAAAGCCATCAGCAGGGTGTATTTCCGATACTTCACTCATTGTCGAATGTTGTTCAACTGAGATCTCAATCCTAACATTTAATTGTAACTATAGCGATAAAATATATGTATGTGACTGATTTCGTAGAATGATTCCATCTATGTGTGGCCTGTGGTGGGAATGATTCACGTTTCCAGTTAACAGCAGAGGCCATCGGTAATGGAGACAGCAAAATAGCGAACTAATACTTAGTATGTGTTGGATAGCTTTCGTGATCAAATGGAAATTTGACAAGATTGAATACGGGTATGTGTTTGCACTGGGCCTTTATTCCCTCCCATGTAAATTACTTAGTTGACTGTTTCTTCACATTTCCCGTCTTTATTTAGTTGAGAGAATATCGATTGTGGTGTGTACATCTAGCAGGTGAAGGACACGTTTGCCAGTTCTCTAGATATGAGAAACACCTTAGTTGACCTTGTAAATTATAGGGATGCTTTGAAATCTGCTACACTACGGAATTCGGTATTCAAGAGTAGAAATATCTATTTCTTCTATTTCTTTAGAGTTCTCACATAAAGGTTTCGCAGATGGGATAAGTTTCTAGTTACTCAGTGGTCTTGAGCATGCTCCACCTAGTTAAAGTTTCGAGTTTGTTGAGAAATAATTCGCAGTCTGCATTTTCGGAATTATGTTGTGTGAGCGATCGGTAGGATACTGCTGTGTGCAAACCATGCGAAAATATATTTATTTTTTTAATCCCAGAGTCTGGAGATGGGTATAGGAAAAAGCAAGCACGGAAGCAGGTCCTGACCAGAAACAGAAGCGCGTTTGTGTCGAGGGGGAACGAGTCGGAATTTGTAGAACAGTTCTGAGAGTGACTTCGGCCCATTGAGGGTGCTCTGGTCACCTGTCAGGAGTGGAGGACCGCCGACCTCGCAGGGAAATATCTAGTGCTGCGAGTATATCTATGGTGCTGTCTGTCTTCGTGGCATATGTACAAATGATGTAAAAGGGTCGATTTTTATATGGCATAGGATACGAATTGTATGTTTACTACATTGACATAGTATGCGGTGATATATTGCTAGGTTGGAGATCGGTTTCACACTCTAATATTCAATCTCCTGTCCTGTGGGAGGGTAGTGTAATTGAGTAAGAGTCTTTCCGTATTTGACGATATGTAGGGCACATTGCAAGGTTTAGTTGTTGATGTAATATGGCGATCAGTATAAAACAGTGTTTTGCCTCTGGAAGTCTCGTCTGCAGAAAGAAAAAGAAAAGGCGGACGGTGCTTCCATACTGACGGCATCAATAATTCGGTGGGTAAATTCGATAAGAGCTGATTCATTCACAAGACATCCTCTATGCTGCGATATAGGAGACTCTACCAAGTCGTGAGAAAGTTTGTGTATGTTGAAAGCAGGAAGGGTAACATGTGATGGATGGGGTGTCATGTTAGCACCGTGAGGAAGAACGAATTCCAATTTCCTTGCTGTTCTATTGACAGTGATGATGATTACAGTACACCAACCTGCATCAGTGATGTCTTTCCAAGCATTACGTCCACGTTTGCGGTATTCATTATCACACATAGAGTCTGACACCTGTCCTTCAAAACACTTGTTTGAGAGAGTCTTGGCAGGATGCAGTACCTTTCAGAAACGCTGATTGTAAGACTTTGTCAGATAATTTCCTAGGACTGAGGAGAATCGAGACATATAGCTGGTGTGAATGTAGACATACCATAATTTTTTTCAGGTGCTGCATAGATATAAAACATAACTACACTGTTTGTGTATAATGTGTATATATTGCATTGTAATGTTACTGTGGCTTATGTTATGGCATGACCAGAAAAAATGAGTGTGTGTCCTATTGTGAGGGACATATAGATCCAGCACATCAATAACTGCGAGAGTATGAGAGAGCTTTTTTACACGGAAAATTATGTGCGTTATAGATACTGAGATTCGTTCCAAAACCACAGCCATCAAGAGGAGACATTATCTGTACATCGGTCGGTGTCAGACTGTAGCATCAATCATAATATTTAAATGAAGTTATGTATGAAAGGGATGTCACCACCTCATGCGTGCGGGACCCAAATGGGCATCCGTGCATCACTTAACCGGGGGGTGTTGGTGCATCCCGACTTCTGGGAGTGTGTGCAATAGCCTCCTGTGTGTTCCAATGGACAGGGAGGCGACTGGTGGTGTCTGAGTACGTTGATTGTGTGTCTGTTCCACTATTTTGCGAGCGGGTCTGTGGGCTGCACTATGCGTCATTTGGACAGTTTATGAGCTGATTTCGTGGCTGCACATCAATGTACTGCATTATTTAGGTTGAGTCTGCATGTTTGTACTGAAGTTATTTCGGTAATTTAGGAATTGTTTGTGTCTGCAGAGCGTTATTTAGGAGAAGTTTACAGACCTGTGGGCTGTGTGCCGAGACCCCAAGCATGTCAGTGCATGTGTTTTTTATCAGTATGATAAATATACTATCTCTCATAATCCATCCCTAAATAACTTCTTCCAAAATAAATAAAGTACATTCCTTCCTTACTCTCTCCAGCAACCCGTCCCCGGCTGCGTCATTTTAGGGGCCCTTTCCCCTTCCAGACCACCATCTTGGATTACATCACAGGAAGGATGACAGCACCCTGTAGCGGTAGTACTGTGTACTACGTCAGTTGGAGTCTAGATCTCGTGGTGGAGACACTGCCTGCAAACTAAGGATTTATGTCCAGCACAGGCAGAGTCGTTTTCCTACCATTTTCCCCCACCCCTGACCGCTTTTTTGGGTTACATCACAGAATGGACGACAGAACCCTCAGGTGACAGTACTGTGAACTAGGGTAGCTGGACTCCAGACCCCATGGAAACCACACTGTATCCCACCATTTACCCCCACCATCTTGCATTACGTCACAGAACACACGACAGCGCCCTCTGGTGGTGGTGCTGTGTACTAGGTCCAGACCCCGTGGTGAACACACTATTTCTCGCCATCTTGAATACCGGTACTTGCATCATCAGCTGACTTCATGACTGCCATCTTGCATTACATCACAGATGAGACCGCCTTCTGGCAGTGGTACTGTGTACTAGGTCAGTTGGAGTCTAGACCTTGTGGTGTACTCACTGGATGGTGGTACTGCATCAAATTGTTTAAATAAAGTCTGGTGAATGCAGAATAATAAAGACTTATTTCCAGCACAGGCCAAGTCCTCCCCCACTCCATTTCTAAGGCGGAAGAGGAGGTGGCGGTCGGGTGACTTAAGTTAGTGGAGGTAGTCCAAGTGCATTTTTCCCCACCATTTTCTTAGGTTAGTAGAGATACCCCAATTGACCTCTTTTCTCGCCAAAATTCAAACTACGCGCCAGTTCATAGGGTGAGTTGGCTGTCGGATGACTTAGGTTAGTGGAGGTAGTCCAAATGACTTATCTTCCCGCCATTTTCTTAGGTTAGTAGAGGTAACTGTGGTGTATTGCATTATCCTGATGGAATTTGAACTTCCCACTATATTTCAGGGCAGGGGGGGGGGGAAGGGGGTTTAGGTTAGTGGAGGTAGCCCAATTGACCTATTTTCCCGTCAAAATTCAAATTTCCCACCAAAATCCATCATCTTTGATGATGTTATCAGATGACGTCACAGCCGCCATCTTGGATGTCGTCATCGCCGCCATCTTGGATAACGGCACGTTGGCGTGGGAGCCTCATTGGCCCAATACTCTAGTTCAACATGTCCTTCAGTCTCTCTTGGTGATTTCATACCTTTTCCTTTGCACTCACGCATAGAAACAAAACTGTTTGGGTTGCTCTTTCATTTTATGTATTGTTTATAATTGTAGGTTGTATGTAATAAATACTACAGAGCCTTAAAACACGTACATTCATTTTGAAACATCCTGTATATACAAAATTGTCTGCCTGGTGAACAAAGAGCGCCTCCACCAAGGACTAAAGTTCCTTTACAAACATTACCAGAAGCATCGAAACCGTTTCAATTTGTGTATCTGGATATCTGCAGCCAATTTCTACAAAGCACCAAGAATATTGTCTATTATTGATCACTTTCCAACATACTGAATTTTTATATCACTTGCAGATGTGACCATTGTAATTGTCGCTTGCACCTTTTTCAATCAGTTGGTTCTGCCTTTCGGAAGTCCCGACGCAGAACTCACTGATCAAAGCTCAAATTTTATGTCAGCACTGTTTGCACAAGATTACAAATTGTTAAGAATCAAAAAATGGCAAACTAGGATATTTCACCCTAAAGCCCACGGGTGCCTAGGACGAGTGCAGAAAACTGTTGTGTGAATGCTATCGTATTTTGTAGGGAAGACTCAGTTACACTGGGGCAGCTATATAGGATTTGTCACCTCAGTGCACAACAGTCGTGTCCATTAGGCAATGGATACTGCCCATACGAAGCAGTCTTGGAAGACCATGATTTCACCATCTGAGATTGACATATTTCCCCTTGACATCAACATAGGCGTAGTGAAAAGTCTAGCCCCCCCGTCTCGAAGCCATATGGAACAAGTTAAACACAGTAATTTTAAAGCCACACAACAACAACTGGATTGGAACAACACTCCCTCAATATAAACCCGGTGATTCGGTATTGCTCCGAAATCTCTTGGTACAGCCGGCCAGTGTGGCCGAGCGGTTCTAGGCACTTCAGTCTGGAACTGCGCGACCGCTACGGTTGCAGGTTCGAATCCTGCCTCGGGCATGGATGTGTGTGATGTCCTTAGGTAAGTTAGGTTTAAGTAGTTCTAAGTTCTAGGGGACTGATGACCTCAGATGTTGAGCCCCATAGTGCTCAGAACCATTTGAACCATTTCTCTTGGTACAAAAGGGGGGAAGTAAGAAATTCACTATTCGGTATGAGGGCCCCTTCCCTCTACTCCACATCACCTTGCTAGTGAATGCCGAAATTCAGTTACCTGATCTTACTACTACAGTACACTTTGATCGGCTAATGGCGTGTCACGGCCCAACTGCGCCGATGACCTAAGCAGCACCGCCTGTTTCTACCCCTAAAGTCGCTCCGGCGGATAAAGGTGTCACCACAACAAAGCAGAAAAAGAAGGAAGATAGGATGATACCGGCACGTCCTCGCTATGCTTTAAGAAACAAGCATCCCTACTTCCTGAGGTCCAGGAACTAAATGAGAAGGAGCACTATGGGACTTAACATCTGTGGTCATCAGTCCTCTAGAACTTAGAACTACGTAAACCTAACTAACCTAAGGACATCACACACATCCATGCCCGAGGCAGGATTCAAACCTGCGACCATAGCGGCCACGCGGTTCCAGACTGAAGCGCCTAGAACCGCACGGCCACACTAGCCGGCCACAACATGATAAGAAAGATCAGAATCATTTGCTTATTTGTTTGTATCTATAAAATGTATTAGCCAGGCAGAAGTGAGTGCCACAGAGATGCATGCTGTTCCACTAAAACAAAACAAAACAAAAAAAATGCAAAGTTTGCTTTTGCTCTATTATGTTTCTTGTTGTGTCATGTTGTAATATAAGACGTAGTGTTAAGCATCAGAAGCTAGAGCAGAGGAAAATGATAAGATTTAAGTCATGAGAACTAATTGATGAGCGAGCTAATTAGTTAACGCGTTTTCAGTCGTGGTAAATTTCTGCCAGTTACAGGAAAAAGTGAAAGTATGAGTAGGTTTGTAATACAGCAGTCACAAGTTACGTAAGTTAGCCATAGTCTACCACTTACACTTGGTCATGAACAGGAAAGCTAAAGAGGATAAATTGTTACGAATCCACGGTAACTCATTGTTTAACCTTAATAAATGCCGGCCTAGGAAGACAAAAGACCTCCGCGAAGCGTACAGGAAACTGAGTCAGTTGCATAATGTCACTATATGTGAAATAGACGCCTAATATAGCAAAAAGCCTCTCAAATGCTTAATAGTAATCCTTTACTCAGAAACACATGTGGCTGCTAAGTGAATGAAAGTGTTACACGTGAAGAACAGAAGTTATGCTCCACTCGAGGGTCAGTCAGAAACTACGTTTTGTGACATAATTTGAACACCAAAAAATGCAGATTAAGTTATTTGCCATCTCACTCAATGTCACTAGTACCGTTGGATATCTTGTGACACAAAATCTCGCACTTGCAAGTAACAGCTGTTACCAGTACTCGAATTTTTCATTTCTTCCTACAATGCTTCACGCATAGTGCAGTTCTATTTCTTAACAAGTATTATGAGATATTCTGTCAGTCAATTATTTATGTTGCCACGAGGAAATTCTTATGTATGCGTACAAAGAGTGTAATACAAGCGTTCCACATTACCAACTGCCATTACTGTTGAAGTCAACCAATGTTACTTACACGAAGATGAAATGGTTCACTAACACAGCTAACTTCTATGCAACTCCTAACATTTAAACGAGTTGAGTTAGAACCCTACTTTTAAAGCAAAGCCATGAATGTTAATTTACACTCAAATTTCGCGCATTGGGGCAGCAATTCAATCCCATTTAGGTTCAAAATTGCTGATTATTATCTGGTAGTAAGGAAAATTGTTTATAAAACAAGAAACTAAAAAAGATAAGTTTACTCTCGTCAGCTTAGAGGCGATCGGACCATAAGCGTGTCACCAAAGATTTTACGCCGTAGAATCATTTACCGACTGTCTGGTAAACGTCTTCCCATCCTCGTAATAGGAAATATTAACGAAGTTACAACTGGAAAAACTTAGCTGGTACGGTGAGTGATGCCACGTTGTCGGCCGCGCGCTGAGGTTTCTTTTTTTTTTATTTTGTTGGTGATCGTCGAGTTTGGTCGTTGCGGACGTCGCAAGACATCCTGTTCAAGTTCGGTGGTTGATCCTTCGACGCAGTATTTTATTACAGAGGCCATCCAGCTCTCTGACCGAACACGCTGAGCTACAGGTTCGAATATGCGCCGGCTCCCGTACCATTTGGAGCAGCAAGCTGCGGCCATCACTCTGACGTAATACGGCGCTCAGCTGTTCGGCTACGTGCCAGCTCGTTGTTATGATCTGCGCAAGCGCGTTTCTGTACTAACCGCAGTATACAGGAAGATCAGTTCGCTTCATGAAACACTCACTGTATCCCAACTTGGCAAAGACTTATTGAAATGTGAAGTTAGAATATTAAATCCAGCATTAAATAAACGGTTACGCACTTGCCTAATGGTTAAAGTAAGTCCAGTGTTAGACTACTCAGAGCTTACCTGAAACCATTGTGCACAATCGACCATATCAGTCGTAGCATGCAAGCTAATGCTAATAGCCTTCATTAGATAAAGGAAAATATTTCTGGTTTCTCACGCAACCTGACTCCGTTGTGTGATTGAAGAAGCGGAACCAAAACAGACGTAGTTTTGAGTAGGTCCTAAACACAAGTCTACCAGCCTCATTAGAAATTTCAGTTAACACTTCCCGGTAGATTTGGCCGTCTTATCTGTCACTGTAGCAGGAGTGCTTAACGGAGATCCATATTTTATCAAGGGCGCCCGCTACGTTATACATTTTCGTGGAAATCCTTGCTACGTGAGACACCAGTATAGTCAAATCCTGCCCCAGTAAAGGTACTCCTAATAGAGATTTCAAACTAAGCAGAAATCGCATATTAAGATACAAATACTGCGAAGTTCTGCTCACGATACCATGCAAGTAAGTCCAATTAGCGATCGCATTCAGTAATGCTTCGTCCACCCCCGGTAGCTGAATTGACCATTCAGCGTGACGGATTGTCAATCCTCGGGGCTCGGGTTCGATTCCCGGCTGGGTCGGGGAATTTTCTCCGCCCGGGGACTGGGTGTTGTCCTGTCCTCATCATCATCCTCATCGACTGCAGGTCGCCGAAGTGGCGTCAAATTAAAAGATCGGCACCCGGCGAACGGTCTACCCGACGGGGGGCCCTAGCCATACGATTAAATTAAAAAAGTAATGCTTCACTCAAATTAGGGCGAAACTGCCATTTATTTTGTTGCAGCAATCACGGTACGGGACTTAAGTATCTTAAAGTGACTATGCGTAACCATCTTATCAATGTGCAGTTTCCAGTCGTATCCTTATATCACAAAACGTAGTTCAAATGAATTACGTGCTTTGCATATGGAACGGTAACAAGAAACTTCTGAGTATTACAGATCGAGCCAGATGCATTTTCTAACGTTTCTCAGGCGCGTGAATACTGTTTCGTCATAAACACACCGGACAAGCAGCTCGCGCTCCAGAGGCACGCTCGCTTACCAACGTGACACCGGACCCTGCCCACTATACCACATACCACTGGTATCGCGCTCCAGAGGCACGCTCGCTTACCAACGTGACACCGGACCCTGCCCACTATACCACATACCACTGGTATCGCGCTCCAGAGGCACGCTCGCTTACCAACGTGACACCGGACCCTGCCCACTATACCACATACCACTGGTATCGCGCTCCAGAGGCACGCTCGCTTACCAACGTGACACCGGACCCTGCCCACTATACCACATACCACTGGTATCGCGCTCCAGAGGCACGCTCGCTTACCAACGTGACACCGGACCCTGCCCACTATACCACATACCACTGGTATCGCGCTCCAGAGGCACGCTCGCTTACCAACGTGACACCGGACCCTGCCCACTATACCACATACCACTGGTATCGCGCTCCAGAGGCACGCTCGCTTACCAACGTGACACCGGACCCTGCCCACTATACCACATACCACTGGTATCGCGCTCCAGAGGCACGCTCGCTTACCAACGTGACACCGGACCCTGCCCACTATACCACATACCACTGGTATCGCGCTCCAGAGGCACGCTCGCTTACCAACGTGACACCGGACCCTGCCCACTATACCACATACCACTGGTATCGCGCTCCAGAGGCACGCTCGCTTACCAACGTGACACCGGACCCTGCCCACTATACCACATACCACTGGTATCGCGCTCCAGAGGCACGCTCGCTTACCAACGTGACACCGGACCCTGCCCACTATACCACATACCACTGGTATCGCGCTCCAGAGGCACGCTCGCTTACCAACGTGACACCGGACCCTGCCCACTATACCACATACCACTGGTATCGCGCTCCAGAGGCACGCTCGCTTACCAACGTGACACCGGACCCTGCCCACTATACCACATACCACTGGTATCGCGCTCCAGAGGCACGCTCGCTTACCAACGTGACACCGGACCCTGCCCACTATACCACATACCACTGGTATCGCGCTCCAGAGGCACGCTCGCTTACCAACGTGACACCGGACCCTGCCCACTATACCACATACCACTGGTATCGCGCTCCAGAGGCACGCTCGCTTACCAACGTGACACCGGACCCTGCCCACTATACCACATACCACTGGTATCGCGCTCCAGAGGCACGCTCGCTTACCAACGTGACACCGGACCCTGCCCACTATACCACATACCACTGGTATCGCGCTCCAGAGGCACGCTCGCTTACCAACGTGACACCGGACCCTGCCCACTATACCACATACCACTGGTATCGCGCTCCAGAGGCACGCTCGCTTACCAACGTGACACCGGACCCTGCCCACTATACCACATACCACTGGTATCGCGCTCCAGAGGCACGCTCGCTTACCAACGTGACACCGGACCCTGCCCACTATACCACATACCACTGGTATCGCGCTCCAGAGGCACGCTCGCTTACCAACGTGACACCGGACCCTGCCCACTATACCACATACCACTGGTATCGCGCTCCAGAGGCACGTTCGCTTACCAACGTGACACCGGACCCTGCCCACTATACCACATACCACTGGTATCGCGCTCCAGAGGCACGCTCGCTTACCAACGTGACACCGGACCCTGCCCAATATACCACATACCACTGGTATCGCGCTCCAGAGGCACGCTCGCTTACCAACGTGACACCGGACCCTGCCCACTATACCACATACCACTGGTATCGCGCTCCAGAGGCACGCTCGCTTACCAACGTGACACCGGACCCTGCCCACTATACCACATACCACTGGTATCGCGCTCCAGAGGCACGCTCGCTTACCAACGTGACACCGGACCCTGCCCACTATACCACATACCACTGGTATCGCGCTCCAGAGGCACGCTCGCTTACCAACGTGACACCGGACCCTGCCCACTATACCACATACCACTGGTATCGCGCTCCAGAGGCACGCTCGCTTACCAACGTGACACCGGACCCTGCCCACTATACCACATACCACTGGTATCGCGCTCCAGAGGCACGCTCGCTTACCAACGTGACACCGGACCCTGCCCACTATACCACATACCACTGGTATCGCGCTCCAGAGGCACGCTCGCTTACCAACGTGACACCGGACCCTGCCCACTATACCACATACCACTGGTATCGCGCTCCAGAGGCACGCTCGCTTACCAACGTGACACCGGACCCTGCCCACTATACCACATACCACTGGTATCGCGCTCCAGAGGCACGCTCGCTTACCAACGTGACACCGGACCCTGCCCACTATACCACATACCACTGGTATCGCGCTCCAGAGGCACGCTCGCTTACCAACGTGACACCGGACCCTGCCCACTATACCACATACCACTGGTATCGCGCTCCAGAGGCACGCTCGCTTACCAACGTGACACCGGACCCTGCCCACTATACCACATACCACTGGTATCGCGCTCCAGAGGCACGCTCGCTTACCAACGTGACACCGGACCCTGCCCACTATACCACATACCACTGGTATCGCGCTCCAGAGGCACGCTCGCTTACCAACGTGACACCGGACCCTGCCCACTATACCACATACCACTGGTATCGCGCTCCAGAGGCACGCTCGCTTACCAACGTGACACCGGACCCTGCCCACTATACCACATACCACTGGTATCGCGCTCCAGAGGCACGCTCGCTTACCAACGTGACACCGGACCCTGCCCACTATACCACATACCACTGGTATCGCGCTCCAGAGGCACGCTCGCTTACCAACGTGACACCGGACCCTGCCCACTATACCACATACCACTGGTATCGCGCTCCAGAGGCACGCTCGCTTACCAACGTGACACCGGACCCTGCCCACTATACCACATACCACTGGTATCGCGCTCCAGAGGCACGCTCGCTTACCAACGTGACACCGGACCCTGCCCACTATACCACATACCACTGGTATCGCGCTCCAGAGGCACGCTCGCTTACCAACGTGACACCGGACCCTGCCCACTATACCACATACCACTGGTATCGCGCTCCAGAGGCACGCTCGCTTACCAACGTGACACCGGACCCTGCCCACTATACCACATACCACTGGTATCGCGCTCCAGAGGCACGCTCGCTTACCAACGTGACACCGGACCCTGCCCACTATACCACATACCACTGGTATCGCGCTCCAGAGGCACGCTCGCTTACCAACGTGACACCGGACCCTGCCCACTATACCACATACCACTGGTATCGCGCTCCAGAGGCACGCTCGCTTACCAACGTGACACCGGACCCTGCCCACTATGCCACATACCACTGGTATCGCGCTCCAGAGGCACGCTCGCTTACCAACGTGACACCGGACCCTGCCCACTATGCCACATACCACTGGTATCGCGCTCCAGAGGCACGCTCGCTTACCAACGTGACACCGGACCCTGCCCACTATGCCACATACCACTGGTATCGCGCTCCAGAGGCACGCTCGCTTACCAATGTGACACCGGACCCTGCCCACTATGCCACATACCACTGGTATCGCGCTCCAGAGGCACGCTCGCTTACCAACGTGACACCGGACCCTGCCCACTATACCACATACCACTGGTATCGCGCTCCAGAGGCACGCTCGCTTACCAACGTGACACCGGACCCTGCCCACTATACCACATACCACTGGTATCGCGCTCCAGAGGCACGCTCGCTTACCAACGTGACACCGGACCCTGCCCACTATACCACATACCACTGGTATCGCGCTCCAGAGGCACGCTCGCTTACCAACGTGACACCGGACCCTGCCCACTATACCACATACCACTGGTATCGCGCTCCAGAGGCACGCTCGCTTACCAACGTGACACCGGACCCTGCCCACTATACCACATACCACTGGTATCGCGCTCCAGAGGCACGCTCGCTTACCAACGTGACACCGGACCCTGCCCACTATACCACATACCACTGGTATCGCGCTCCAGAGGCACGCTCGCTTACCAACGTGACACCGGACCCTGCCCACTATACCACATACCACTGGTATCGCGCTCCAGAGGCACGCTCGCTTACCAACGTGACACCGGACCCTGCCCACTATACCACATACCACTGGTATCGCGCTCCAGAGGCACGCTCGCTTACCAACGTGACACCGGACCCTGCCCACTATACCACATACCACTGGTATCGCGCTACAGCGACTGCGTGAGCCACGCCTGGCTACAGAGTCCAGCACCGGTACATAACGCAGTCAGAAAACTTTGGCATACAGCCACAATATTCCTTTTACACAGCGTATTGATTTTACCAAACACTGAAGTGCCAATGAAGCTGGTAAAGGCATGCGTATTTAAATACAGAAATATGTAAACAGCGCAATACGGCGCTACAGTCGGCAACGCCTATAAAACAAGTGTCTGGCGCAGTTGTTAGATCGTTTACTGCTGCTATAGTGGTAGCTGATCAAGATTTAAGTACATTTAAACATTGTGTTATAGTCGGCGCAAGAGCGATGGGACACAGCATCTCCGAGGTAGCGATGAAGTGGGGATTTTCACTTACGACCATTTCACGAGTATACCGTGAATATCGGAATCCGGTAAAACATCAAATCTCCGACATCACTGCTGCCGGAAAAAGATCCTGCAAGAACGGGACCAACGACGACTGAAGGGAATTGTTCGACGTGACACAAGTGCAACCCTTCCGCAAATTACTGTAGGTTTCAATGCTGGGCCATCAACAAGTTTCAGCATGTGAATCATTCAGCGATACGTCATCGATATGGGCTTTCGGAGTCGAAGGCCCTCTCGTGTACCCTTGATGATTGCACCACACAAAGCCTTACGCCTCGCCTGGGCTCGTTGAAACGTCCCCTTAGAAAAATTAATGAATTACTGTGCTGATAAACCTCTTACATTATTTGATTTTCAAACAGCTGACCAGAACTGAACGTACTCAGACATTTCGCTCTTTACCTATTCTGATCAACACTAAACTGACACACAATATTTTTAGCGCAACGCAATCTGACTTTCAATAATCCCTACAAAAGAATGGCCCTGACTAACGTTAACCTATACCTTTCACAAATCACTTACCTCACAAAAATCTTCGTTACTCGAACTACTGCAATACAGCGAGCGCCACTACTGCCAGCTAAATAAATGATTCAAACTACTGAAGGCACTAACTACTGACAGGCATAGTTAACAAATGAAAGATTTTGAGAGAGAACAAACAATGTATTTACCTTAATAGTGTTCAAAATTCATAATAAATATAGCAGTTCATGACATCCAGTCTTACAAATTTACTGTCTCTTATGCACACACGTCCAGATCATTCGCTCTCAAAACTCCGCCACCTCTCTCTCCACATCCACCACTGCTGGCGGCTCACCTCCAACTGCGCAACGCTACGCGCTGTTAACAGCCAACTGCACAACACTACAATAGCGAATATTACAACAATGCCAACCAGCCGCAGACTGCACACAGTATATCCAGTGATTTTCATACAGAGCGCTACATGGCGTTACCAATATAAAAACCTAAGCAGCCTACTTACATAGCCCCCATGCTCCCCACAAAAAACTTTACAAATTGTTTTGGGCAGTGGCCAATACAGATTTGAAATTTTTTTCTTAATTTCAATAATAAAGAAATCAAATGCACACACTTATTGATACAATGTTGCTCAAAAGCTAAAATTTTCTCACAGTCCATAAAGACAGTCCCGATCATTCATCACAATAGAATTGCAGTGTCTTTTCTTTTTTTTTTTTTCAAAGTTTGAGCAGTAAAAGAAAATGCACACGGAAGTAGTAGATTTCCATGCAGTCTTGAAGAAGTAGTGTTGTCCTTCCAACGGAAAGACAGTGCTGACTCTTGACATGCAGACAGGTAATGGGCCACAACAGAGCAACCCCACAGCAGAGTCAGTCCAAGTTTTGAAGAATATTGGTAGGTAGGTCATCACAGAGCAGACCCACTGTAGTCCAGGTAGAGATTATGGTATTGGTGGGCCACCAGAGGTGCAGACCCACTGCAGTCCTTGTAGAAATAATGGTACTGGTGGGCCATCAAAGATTCAGATCCACTGTAGTCCTTGTAGAGACGGCCAGCAGCCATCTGTTGCGACTGTGCAGGTGCACAATCACCATCGAAGAGTCTTGCGGACAATACAGCAAGTCCATAAACCACCACTTGTGGACTCACAAACTTTTTGGAATTGTCCTTAGAACCAGCAATGCTGTTAACCAGTCCCTTGCTGAATTATTAACACACATGCAAACACTAACAGTCGCTACTTCTCACACATAGTGCATATACTATGACCAACAGAAACGTGTGCAGTGAAATGAATGCTTACAAGTTACTTAACTTGATGAACTGGTGTCCATTACAATTTTATAACATGAATACAATTACAAAGATACAGAAAACATTATTAAAACATAATAATACAGAGAACATTTGTTGTAATACAGGCTTTACAAAAGAATAGAAACAGACATATACATCAGTGTTACAGGAATTATGACATAATTAAATATATAAAATAATGAGAATAGTTTTCGAAACATTAATTTCACACATGAGCATTAAAACAGAACAGAATAAATAATTTCTAAACATCTTTACAAAGAAAATAACATACTAGTAGAAAAATTCTACAACATAACTCATATCAGCTAAACACATAAAGACAGGAAGAACACAAATACACAAGGGTACACAAACACATAACGGAATAACACAAAAGGAAAGGACAGGGTTTGTATTACTGCAGTATTTTGCAAACAAAACTTTCTTTTTCTTGGAGATCTCCCTTCGTTCATCATTATTCCCAAAAAATCCTATCTAAACCTGCTTTCTGTATTCTATTCATCCTCTTTTAAAATAAATATTTCTCATTGTACAATACTCATTTTTACCAAAATTTTTTTCATATAACTTCTCAAAGCATTCTTTCCCTATTCTTCATAGTTAGTTTCTTATATAGCCTACCCCCTCTTAAGCTAAGTTAAATCTACTGAGCTCAGATATATATATCCTAAGGGACGAGGCAATGCAGCAGTACAAAACAATTAACACAAACAGCAATGACAAAAAAAATGCAAATTGGCAAAGCAAGCAGCAGTATATCTAAATTAGCAGAGCAAATGCAACATTACAACTAATATGAGCCAATGTGCAGCAACAAGAAAAATAAATCAGTAGTAAAACTGGTTTAACAGAGTAATACAAAGTGAAATTCAGTAGCACTATATCTGGCAAACAGCAGCAGCAAATACTATAACTTATATCTAAACATGACAAAGTTCGAGCAGAAAAAATATTACCGTAAAAATGGCCATGTTTAATACCTATGTCACATCTTCACACTAGAGTGATGCATCACGATAACTTACTCTAGCAGACAAGTTACCAAATCGTTAAAAAATTATTTATGCAATTCCTGTGAAGGTAAATGTCTATTTGTGTTCCCTTTTTTTGAGAAACTAGATCATAAAATTATTGTTTAATTGGTCTGTAGACAGAAAATATTTACATTAGTACATCTATTAAATTTTATTTCAACCAATGCTGCGCTTAGTTAGTTCAGTATCGAGTTTTGTTCGTTTCACTCGCTGCGCACGCCCATTCTAGATCTGTTTCAAACCTTTTTTGAACTCTGGACCTCTGGTTCTTTTCGTATTCTATTCAGCGTCCACGACCGGTAATAAAAACGTATTTTATAATTACGTAAATTACATAAAAATTACGTGGTATGTAATACATACATCTCTTCAGGCAACAAAAGGGCATATCAGCTTACTTCACTATTTCGATGAACAGCTGAAGACTTACTTATAAAAAGGCAAGTTTTTTTTGCTATCCCACATGCAAAGGAAGTCGGCACGCCACACACGAGTGGCCATTTTCCGTCTTTTTTTAATCCAAGGTATGAAATGAAATGTCGTGTGGCTAGGGCCTCCCGTCGGGTAGACCGTTCGCCTCGTGCAGGTCTTTTGAGTTGACGCCACAACACCCAGTCCCTGAGCGGAGAAAATCTCTGACCCAGC
This sequence comes from Schistocerca serialis cubense, assembly GCF_023864345.2. Taxonomy (NCBI): domain Eukaryota; kingdom Metazoa; phylum Arthropoda; class Insecta; order Orthoptera; family Acrididae; genus Schistocerca; species Schistocerca serialis. Next base: position 793,843,372 of record NC_064642.1, on the reverse strand, counting down.
CGGGAATCGAACCCGGGCCTTTAGGATTGACAGTTTGTCACGCTGACCACTCAGCTACCGCGGGCGGACAATCCAAGGTAAAACAGCATGTTCATTATTTTGGAAAGCTGACCGACTTACAACCGAATGAAGCCCGCGCTCCATAATCGATCGACTGGTGTCACATTTTGTAAAGAGAATATGATAACTTCTACTATATTATTTCAGTGATACAGGGTGGCGCACGAAAAATCGGCCCCGAGTATGAGACTGCTCATTGTCGTCCATCAATCGTTATCTGTTGTTTCGAAGTAGTTGTTTTCATTAGGTTATTTGTTATGTATTTACTGCCTAATTATTACATGTCTTTCTATTCTGACCGTAGCGGTCAACAAATCGTACGTAATTGCCAAGGAGTCTGTACTCGGGGACGGTTTTTCGTGCGCCTCCTTATATTACTCGTATTTCACTGCGATTAGCCACATAACGCTACAACTGGCTAAACATGAGGTTTTGCAGAATCACAAAAATTACTTCTACAAGTAGATGAGAATTGTGTGATTAATAAAATCTCTGCACTCCAGGGGGGAGGCAAGTGCCCGCTCTTGGTGCTTTCCATCTTCAGTCACCTATGCTACTAATTTTCAGTTTTTCATAAGAACCATTTACCACGCACAAATGAACGGTAAACGAGTAAAAATGAACGATTCCCACCAGTGAACTAGTTCCCAGTAATGAACGAGTTTGCCCATCTCTGCATATCTGCTACACGATATTAGACAGTTGTACCAGTTTCTTTGGCTCGTCAGTGTACCTACCCCCTCAAAGTCCGCAAAAAAACAAAGAAACACACTTAGAGCTACTTTTTATGATTTACAACACCGACTTACATTTTTCATGTTTTAAGGTAAGTTCGTCCGCCGTCTGCGAGCATCTCCGATGCGTCCCAACAATTCATAGAATATTGCAGTTAGGTTGAATAAATCGCCGCAAAAGTCATCAATGATAACTTACAATAATACAGAGTATCAGCACAAAGAAACAAAACACTCAGTGATATAAGATTTTTTTTAAAAATTGCATTTCGATTCCCCCCACCCCCGAGGGGGTGGGGGGCTGGCAGCAGCGTAATATGCTGCTCTACAGCCTACAGAAAAGTTAAAAAACATAACGAGAAGAGAAACAAATAAGAAAACAGGCGATAAAACGGTGCCATTGTAAAAAACTGTAAAACGGCGGAAAGTTGTGGAATTTAAAATAGAAAAACACGGCGTTGACGATGCGGATGAAGACACACGGTAAGGAGACAGGCACAGTAAGAAAAAAAAATCACGGCGATAGTCTGATTTCTGTTTGCACGAGATAAAAAACACAAGAGTATGGTGGCCATTCGCAACATTGACAGGGGATGCACAACACTGAACATTCACTGAAAACCGCACCATAGGTGTCACGGCGGCAGATGGGGGCGGGGGGTGGACCTGGACCTATGAGGGGAAAAAAAGGGGGGAAGCCGATGGGGGAAGAGGACATAGAAAAAGGGGGCAGGGTGGATGTGAGAAGGAATAGGGAAGGCAGTGGAGGGGAGAGCAAAAGGACTCGGGGGAGAGAAGGTAGTCAAAGAGAGGGTAGGTGGGGAAGAACACAATGGAAGGAGGGGCAGAGGGAGCCCGGGAAAAGGACAGAGGGAGAGAGGGGGAGGTGAGGATCAGAGTTGATAGGAGGGAGAAATGGAGGGAGAGAGGGCATCATCTGGGAGGGGGAGCTGGTGCAAGCCACCTCGGGAAAGGAGATAAAGGGTGTAAAGGTGAAGGGTAGGGGGACACAACAGTGAAGGAGTGGCAACAGGCGGCGGTTGGAGAGGAGAGTAGCAACCATGGGATGAGGGGGATCAAGGCAGCAGGAGGTGTAGAGGGCTCAGATACGTTCTAGGAAAAGGAGTAGTGGGGGGAAAGGAATCAGGTCATAGAGGATCCATGTGAGCGGTGGGAGGCGTATACAGAAGGCAAGGCAGAATGCATGATGCTTGAGGATATGGAGGGACTTATAGAATTTTGGGGGGGGGGGGCAGATATCCAGGCATGACTGACAAAACAGAGGATGGGATGGATTAAGGATTTGTAGGTGTGGAGGATGGTAGAGGGGCTCAACCCCATGTCCGGCCAGAGCGGAGTTTAAGGAGTTGGAGGTGGTTGTGGGCTTTGGATTGGATAGAGTAGAGATGAGGGATCCAGGCAAGGTGACGGTCAATGGTGAGGCCTAGGTAGGTGAGGGTGGGGGAGAGGTGGACAGCACGGGCACAGATGGTAAGGGAAAAATCAAGGAGCTGGAAGGAGTGAGTGGTACGACCTTCAATGATTGCCTGGGTCTTGGAAGGATTGATTTTCAGGACCCACTGGTTACACCATGCGGTAAAAAGGTCAAGGTGATTCTGGAGAAGGCGTTGGGACTGTTGAAGGGTAGGAGCGAGGGCAAGGAAGGCGGTGTCATTTGGCACGCTACAGGAGGTGTATTGGAGGGGCATATCTGCCGTGCACAGGAGGTAGAGGTGAGAGGAGAGGACAGAGCCTTGAGGCACGCCTGCAGAGGGGTATAAGGTGTGGGAATCAGCATTATGGATGGTAACGTTGGAGGGGCGACAGGAGAGAAAGGAGGCAATCAGATGGAGATAGTTGATAGGAAGGGCATAGGTTTAGATTTTAAACAGGAGACTGGGATGCCATGCACAGTAGTAGGCCTTTTTAAAGTCGAGAGAGACAAAAATGGCGGAGCAATGGGAGTTAAGCTGGAAGGAGAGGAAATGAGTGAGCATAGGAGTTGGTCATCGGCAGAGAAGGAAGGTCGTAAGCCACATTGGGTGTTGGGGAGCAGGTGGTGTTGGTGGAGGTGGTGATGGATTCGCCGGGTAAGGATGAATTCCAAGAGCTTGCTGAACACTGAGGTGAGACATATAGGGCAATAGGAAGAAGGCATCAGACGGAGGCTTGTTGGGTTTGGAGAACACCAGGATACGGGAGGTTTTCCTCAGGTTGGGGTAGAAGCCGATGGCAAGGATTACATTGTAGAGGATGGCAAGGACTGCAGGGAAGGAGGGAGGGCAGTGTTTGGAACAGTGGTAGGTAATGTGATCATGGCCGGGAGCGGTGTTGTGTTTAGTGTGGAGTGTGAGGCTGATGTCCTGTGTATTGATGGGAATGTTAAGTTCAGATGGTGGCCCAAGTACTGGAAGCTAGAAGCAAGGCAGAAGAACAGAGGTATCCGTACATTCGATGATGTCAGAGAAGTGGGAATAATCAAATTGGGGATTATCTGGAATGGAAAAGATATCAAAGACGTGGGAGGCAAAGTGGTTTGACTTACTGGGGTTGTCAGGAAGGGGACGTCATCAAGGAGGAGAGGGTACTGTGAGGCAGGGTGGTTCCCAGTAAGGCAGTGGAAAGCAGATCAATACTTTGAAGAGTTTATTGGGAGCGTGGCGTTGAGTTGTGTCCATGGCTGTCGCCAAGCATGAGGCTTCTTCGCAGTAAGCATGTTGTGGATGTGTTGTTGTAATTGCTGGTGGTGGGTGAGTGTGTCTCGGTCACAAGTGTGGAGAAAAGAGAGGTAGAGGCGGCGTGATTCACGAAGGAGAATGATTGCCTGTGGGGTCAAAGCTGGGCGGTGAGGGTGAATGGCTTTGGTAGGGGTATGGGTGGCGACGGTGTCAGACAAGGTCTGGTGGAGGAAGGCAGCAGTGTGGGAGATGTCATCAGGAGATTGGAGGGTAAGGTCATGGTGTTTGACCTGGGTGTGTATGGAGTCCCGATAGGCATCCCAGTTGGCATGGGTGTAATCGTGCACAAGTTTAGGAGGGGTGTCAGGGCGAGGAGTGGGGTGCGGATGGCGACCATCAGAGACAATGAGGACAAGAGCATGGCCACTGCCACTGAGGTCAAGGACATCCACGGTGATGTGCCCAAGGAGGTTGGGAGAGGCTAGGAACCCATTGGGAGTGGTGTTGGATTTGAGTTGGGTGTGCTGGGGGAGGGGAACCAGGTCTCCCTGGAGGGTGGTGACAAACCGGTGCCACTGCTGGAGTTTGGCATGAACACGGTTGTGGATACTGAGGTCAGCGGCAATCATATAGGTGGAGAAGTGTGGTCAATGTAGACCAGGAAATTGTATGGGAGGGGGTATGAGGAAAAATATAAATAGTGGCACATGTGACTGTAAGGGTGGGGAAGAAGAGGCTGAAGGTGAGATGCTCGGCAGGATTGTTGAGGAGAGGTAGCGGCCGAACATGTAGGGACTTTTGAGGTGGCTGATAGCAACCCCACCACTTGCCAGAGTGTATGGGTTATCGGTGTGGTGAAGGGTGTAAGAGGCTGTGGAGATGGAGATATGGGGTTGAAGGAAGGTTTCATTTAGGATGAAGGCATCCACTCCGTGTTGAGGGAGGGTGTGGAGGAAGACGAGTTTGTGGGTGGGCAGGGAGCGGATATTATGGTACAGGATACGGTAATATTGTCGCACCATGGGAGGGGAGATTTAGACGAGGGTGGTGAGAGGGGTGAAGGTGAAGTGGGCCTGGCTGTGGGAATAGGTGGCATAGGTGGTAAGATGGAAGATGGAATGAGCAGAGAGGGTGATTTGGTGAAGGGTGTGGGAGTGTTGGAAGGGGTGGATGTTTTGGAGGACAATGGTGATGAAGCAGTTGATGTCCTCTGCAGTAGGGGGAGGGTGGAGCAAATTGTTGGGGTGGATGTGGCCACTGACGAGACTGACAGGGATGGTAAGCTCAGGGGTGACAGGAGGAGGTTTTGCTTTAGATTTCGACGAGTAGGTAGGATGGGGTTCGTTACAGGTATTACAGGAGGGGGGAGAGGTGAGTTCTTCAAGAAGTGGTAAGCTTTGCTTTGGGGACAGGTAGGGGGGCTCTTGTAGGCAGTGGTAACATGGTCATTGTACTTAGGCAGCACTGGCAGCGATAGGATTGGACGGGGGAATGGGGAGAGTCCACTTTATGACAGTGATTGTAGATGAAGGCTCCATCCGTAAGGAGGTGGTCAATGGAGGAGGAGGATTTGGTGAATATCTGCATTACATAAGTCGGCCCAGCATCATTAAAGATGTGACGGGCCAAGCGGATTTTTGGATGGGAATTCAGTTCCGCAAACACCTCAGCATCTGTGACCATGGGGCTAAGCTTCATGATGACAGCAGTAAAGATCAGTGGATGTTGGGGAGGTTCAGGCTGTTGGGGAGATAATGGTGTGTCGTAGTGGGTGAGGGTGGCTCATTGGCCAAATTGGATACATGGGATTTTGGAGAGGATATCAGTGTGGAAGGAAGCATTGGGGGATTTAATGAGGACTGAGTCCTTGTGAAGAATGAGAAGGGAGATCGGGGCATTGGGGAAGTATTTAAGGATGTCCAGGGTGAGGGTGCGGGTGTCCAGGAATAGTGTGTCAGGATTGAAGAGGACAAAGGTGTGGGTGTAAGGGGTGGCAGGAGTGGGGGACGGGGTCGCGTCCATGGGGGTGGGTGGGTTACAGGGATCAGGGGTTTTCATTGTGGAGAGGGCAGGGGAAGGGTCAACATTAGGGCATTTAGAAGGTTGCTTGGAAAGGACAGGGTGGAGGTGGGGGTAGGGGATGTGTTGCAGGGGCAAATGGCGGGAGGCAGGTCCTCGCTGAGGAGCGAGTTATGCAGGGACTGGGGGCGCAGGTGGCACAGAGCCTGTGGGGCAGAAGGCGGATATCTGTGCCAGCTGGGAGCCTGTCATAGGTGGCGCAGATGGCGATACAGGGAGGGAAGGAAGGACAGGGATTGGGGCAGTGGATGAGCTCCATGTGATGGTGGTTGGAGCAGTTTTTCATATTAGGTGCATTGTGCTGCCACCTACTGTCAGTTACTCCATATCAGCGACCTCAGTAGTCGTTAGACATCGTGAGAGCGCAGAATAGTGAGCTCTGCGGAACTCACAGACTTCGAATGTGGTCAGGCGACTATGTGTCACTTGTGTCATATGTCTGTACATGAGATTTCCATACTCCTAAACATCCCAAGGTCCACTGCTTCCAAAGTGATAGTGAAGTGGAAACGTGAAGGGACATGTACAGTACAAAAGCATACAGGTCGACTTCGTCTGTTGACTGACAGAGACTGCCGACAGTGGAAGGGTGTCGTAATGTGTAATAGGCATACTTCTATCCAGACCATCACACAGGAATCCCAAACTGCATCAGGATTCAGTGCAAGTACTATGACAGTTAGGCGTGAGAAAACTTAGTTAGGAGTGAGAAAACTTGGATTTCGTAGTCGAGTTGCTGCTCATAAGCCACACATCACGCCAGCAAATGCCAAACGACGTCTCGCTTGGTGTAAGAAGCGTAAACATTGGACGATTGAATAGTGGAAAAACGATGTGTGGAGTGACGAATCACAGTACACACTGTGGCGATCCTATGGCAGGGTGCGGGTATGGCGAATGCCCAGTGAAAGTCATTTGCCAGAGTGTGTAGTGCCAACAGTAAAATTCGGAGACAGTGGTGTTATGGTGTCGTCGTGTTTTTCATGGAGGGGGCTTGCATCCCTGGTTGTTTTTCGTGTCACTATCACAGCACAGGCCTACATTAATTTTGTAAGAACCTTCTTGATTCCCACTGTTGAAGAGCAATTCGGGGATGGCGATTGCATCTTTCAACACGATGGAGCACTTGTTCATAACGCACGGCCTGTGGCGGAGTGGTTACACGACAATAACATCCCTGTAATGGACTGGTCTGCACAGAGTCCTGACCTGAATCCTACAGAACCTTTGGGATGTTTTGGAACACCGCAACTTCGTGCCAGGCCTCACCGTCGACATCGATACCTCTCCTCGGTGCAGCACTCCATGAAGAATGGGCTTCCATTCCCCATGAAACCTTCCAGCACCTGATTGAGCGTATATCTGCGAGAGTGGAAGCTGTTATAAAGGCTAAGGGTGGGCCAACATCAGAATGAATTTCAGCCTTACCAATGGAGAGCGCCATGAACTTGTAAGTCATTTTCATCCGGATACTTTTGATCACTTAGTGCACCAACCTACAAGCAGAAGTAAATGACAGCGGAGGTAATGGGAGGAAAGTTATGGCAACAGCCCCTGCTCAAGCTACTACTGAAAATTATATATGAAAATGTTTATTGTATTTAGGTTAAGATTTTGGGGCTCTGCCCTCATGCCTTTGTGTTTCATCATGTCTTTATGTATTTTATCTGACAATCTACCTCCCTCTCTTGTCTCCCAACTTTGAAGTGTATTTTTATTTTTATTTTATTATGTTCAGTATAAAAATGTTCAGTGTAATTAGAGGATGCTCAAACTAGGCTATTGAGAAACAGCAGGTGTAGATACTTCGTATTATTGCAACTCTGTTCACATGAAAATTGGAGTTGAGGGAAAAATCACAAATACTGGGACAAACCTCCTCATCTAAATATTATAAATAATTATTTGCTATCACTAAAAGATGTGAATGCAGTGCACTTTACACAGCGTATACTTTTCATGCTGAATCCAAGCACAGTGTACATGCCAGTATTGGGGCAAGGGCGTTCCCACGCCAAAGTACCGTTATCCAAGATGGCGGCGATGGCGTCACCCAATATGGCTGTGATGACGGCAATCAAGATGGCGGATTTTGGCGGGAAGTTTGAATTTTGGTGGGAAGAAGGTCAGTTGGGCCATCTCCACTAATCTAACCCCCCCTCCCCCAGTAAAATGGCGCTAAGTTCAAATTCCAGCAGGATAATGCATTATACCCTGGTTATCTCTACTGAGCAAAGAAAATGGCACTAAAGAAAGGACACTTGTACTAAACCGACCTCCTCCTAAGGATTCGTGGGAAAAAAGGACTTGTTATTTATTATTATTTAACCAGTTTCAAGCAGATCTGCTCTCCAATGGGTCTGGACTCCAACTGGCTTAGTTCATATTGGTGCCACCAGAGGGCGCTCTCCTGATGTCAGATCGTGACACAAGTACCGTTACTCAAGATGGCCGTATACAGTGTGTGTCCACCATGTGGTGTGGGTCTAGTTCATATCACCACCACCAGAAGGCTCTGCCGTGACGTCTGCTGATGACGTTCTGGGGTGGGGGAAATGGCGGGAGCCAATAGGAGCCCTTAATTGAGTCACGTGTTTGACTTCGGCCAATATGATTGAAGTATCTGATGACATCATTGTAGGTAATATAGGTGAAGCTCAGCAGCTCCGCCGCCTCAGTCTTGTTCAGTCAGTTAGCAAGAGAAGGAGAACCATGAAGCGCCAACAGCAGTCGAACTCCATGACAGTCATGAAGAACAGGGTTAAATGCAAAAGTAAATATCACACATCAAATTATTCTCTCCCTTGTTAGCCTTATTATTTGTCAAAGTTTTCACCTATTGGCACATATCTAATTCTTCCTCATCTTTGTTCAACAGGGTCGAGCGCCAATATGCCTAGCTCTACAGACGCATCCAGACCTGCATCTGCCTTGACCGCCATCTCATCAAGATCTACAGCAACAGCCCCGCCACATATGAACCAGTAGCGGCATCATGGGATCCTGTAGCGTACATAGTCCACTTGTTGGATCAGGACAAGGAGTTGCTGCTCTCTGTCCCACTCATCGACTTGTGTGATGATGATACATGACCAGCATAAATACATTGAATGCTGCCACTGGCGGTGTTAAACAACAACAAGATAGAGGTCAGTACTGGGTGCCAACATATGGTTCATCCCAGCAGAATATTCCTATGATAGCGCACCTACAGAGTGCAGATACTGTAAATAAGAAGAAAACATCGAGTGCAGCCACACTTTTCACCTCCATACAATTTAACTCCCAGTGGATCCAAATGTGTGAACATTGCTATAGAGGCACATCATGTCTGGGGTTTGCATGCTAGAATGGAGATTGAAAATGTATCAAAATGTGTTAAAGTACTAATTTCCGTGTTCGACTTGGAGGAAATATGTGGTGCAGAGCGCTACATCAATCAGCAGATGACCATCGAGTATAATCCAACTCATTCTCCCCCCGACATTCGTCTTACTGATGTGGCACTTTCTATTACTATGGTGTATGATGACTGTGCGTTGTGTGTGAAACCAGGTGAAAACTGCATTTATCTAAAACATCCATCAGTTATAAAATTATACGATCTAGACTCTGCCATACGGCTGGCACTGGAAACACTGAATCGTTGGTTGCCTAGCATAGAGGCCACATGCAGTGAAGTTGTAAACTCCCTACATGTGAATAGTATACATATTTACGATCTTAAGCAGCACCTTTGTTCGCACATGACCGCTGAAGCTAAAGACAAACATATGAAATGCATGTGTCGAAAACCATAGTATTGTGAGTTATCTATTGGTTTGAGTGAGATATTTGTTGTACTCCATGAACTTCCATATCACCACTTGTTCCTCTAAAATTAGCCACACAGTTGTTTTCTTTATGTTCATTGACTTTACAACATTTGCAATATTTAGACATTATCTCCACATCTAACACTTTACTGGTGTCTACACTCTGGCAGTCACTACTCCATTCAGAGAAGTATGTCCTCTTTTCTGCCAACTTCCATCAAGTGAAACTGCAATATCCAAACAGTCATCATTCTCTTCCACTGCTTCCCTAGCAGCCAGTTTCATGCTTTCCTCACTGACCTCACATACAGCTTTCTTTAATATTGCAGTCAGTTTTTGAAATTTATTTGGTGGTTGATGTAAGTTCATCAATGAACAAAATGGTCTCCCTGCAGCCATGCCCTTGCCAATGGATTGTAAGGCATAAACTAATCTAGTATTGACTTTATAAGGGCCAATTGCATCTGGTTTTTAAGAACTCATAAATGAAATAATAGCTGAGCATTTAGTGCAAATTAAATCCAAAGCAACTGCTAGGCCTTTTCTCCCACTGGTACTCTCACAAATTTTCACAATCTGTGACTCACCACGCTGTCTACATAGTACAAATTTAGAAATTATATCTGATAATATTCTCAAATTTATAATAATGTTACTGCACCCCTTGTCACTTACAGTAAATTCGTTGTAACTCTCTTGAAATGGGGAGAGCTTCTTTGATGATGCACTTGTTGAAGAATTGCAATTAGAAACATCGTTGCCAGGCGACATAACCTCTTGTACAGAAAGCTTTCTAAACTTGTTTCCTCTAAATGTTCATTTCTTGAAAATGGCTTTACGTTTCGTCATCTTCAATAAATACAACAAAACACACGTAAACAAGCACTAAAAACGTAAGTATAACAACTACTCGCAATCACACTTGCACAAAACTAACCGTGTGTTTGAAAGTGTGTCGTTTACAAACAGTAGAAACAAAAGAATACCGACCGTTGCATTCCAAGGATAGCCAACACACTCAGGAGTGAAGAAAATCCCTAACGAGCAATATAGGGGATATAAAGATCTAAAATATATGCAGAAAAGTGGGTGACAGAAAAGTGGGCGTGGCAAGTAAATACACATAGTAGGGAAATGCTCTTTAAATGCTCGAAAAAAATTTTTTAAGAAAAATCCTTTTCAGAGTACTTAAATAAAACCTTAATCTATCGAAATATGATGAAAACCCAAAATCGATTTTTTTCGACCCGAACCACGGTGTGGTTCCCTTAAGACAGTCGTATGAGGCATTGCCAGTTCTCTACTTAGGTGGAGTAGACTTTCGTGGACTCCACTCAAACGTTTGCTAAATTCTTTCCAAGTCATCAGAAGTTCTAGATCGACTTGGTCTCGTACCTCTGCACAAGCAACCTGTCTCTTCAAGCTGGCGTTAACAATGGTGAATGCTTTTGGGTGCAAGCGCATGAATGTCAGAACTCCGACGAAAAGCACTCTTGAGCGAAATCACTGACTCACTCTTTGCAAATTCCAGCACACAAAACACCTTCTCTTGAGCGGACGCCATCTTACTTCTGTTTACTGCAAATTGAGAAGACCCATTGATTGACACCTGAAGGCGATTTTTTGAAATTCTAGCCTACGCCCATTCAAATAACACACATTTTCTTGTTTGCACGTCCCATGTTTCGTAATTATTACCGTTCAAAACCAGGTTATTCTTTTTGTAACACCCTTATTACTGAGTTATCGTTTGATACTTAATTCTCTCTTTTGAAGACGTCACTGCACGAGCTTCACTGTTACTCAATCCTATAGAATCGTTCTGCAACGATTTCCTACACCATAAACTACACACCAAAACAATTTACGTGCCTTTAACTGTTTCTTTGCTCTTTACATATGAATTACTATTGCCACTCGGCACCATCAATCATATACAAACAGGCGCTCGGCGGGAAAGACTTGAAAGTTGCACAGGCCGCACCAATACACATGAAAAGAAGTTGGAGTAAACCGAAGAATTACAGGCCCATACCATTGACGTCGATTATCAGTAGGACTTTGGTGTCCAAACACCAGAATTATGAATTACCTCGAGGGAAACGATCCCTTGACACACATCCATCACAGACTCAGAGAGTAGCGTTCTTGTGAAAGATAACTAGCTCTTTATCCTCAAGAAGGAATGGGTGCTATCGAAAAGGGACCTTAGCTTGATTCCATATTTCTGGACTTACAAAAGACTTTTGCTACAGTTCCTCACAAACAACTTATAACGAAGTTGTGTGCCTATGGAGTATGGTTTCAGTTGTGCGACTGGATTCGTAATTTCCTGTCATCAAGTAAAATAGAAGCGATATCTGGCATTCCCCAAGAAAGTATAATAGGCCCTACGCTGTACCTAATCTATATAAGCGTTTTATGAGGCAATCTGAACAGGCAACTTAGATTGTTTGCAGATGATGTTGTCATCAGAATATCAAAACCAATGGCAAAATTATTTAGGCATGGTATATGTAGGGTGGGAAAAGTGGCAGTTGATCCTAAATAATGAAAAGCATGGGTAACAAAAGAAATCTGTTAAATTTTGGTTACATGATACATCTCATTAATGTTAAGGCTGTCCATTCAACTAAATACCTTGGAACTATAATTATGAACAACTTACACTTGAACCATCACATGTATAATTTGCAGAAGGCAAGCCAAAGGTTCCATTTTATTGACAGAACACCTAGGAGATAGAACAGGTCTACCAAAGAGGCTGCTTACACTACACTTCTCTGTCCTCTGCTAGAGTACGGTACTGCTGTGCAGTAGAAACCTTTACCAGAAGGGACTGAAGGAAGACACAGAAAAAGTTCAAAGAAGGTCAGCTCATTTTGTATCATTGCGAAACAGGGGCGGGAGTGTCACGGATATGATACACGAGTTGGGGCGGCAAGCATTAAAGCAAATGGTTTTTTCGTTGCGTCGATATCTTTTTACCAAATTTCAGTCTCTGACTTTCTCCTCCAATTGCGAAAATATTTTGTTTATACCTATCTACACAGAGAAAAATGATCATTGTAATAAAATGAGAGAAATCAGAGATCGCACAGGAAGATTTAAATGTTCGTTTTTTCCAAGCGCTGTTGAAGACTGGAACGGTAGGGAAATGTTGTGAAAGTGGTTTCGTGAACTCTCCGCCAGCCACTTAAGTGTGAGTTGTGGAGTATTCGTGTTCATGTAGATGTAGGAGACCAATAGTTTTGCCAGAACTGTTAAATGATGCATTCCACAAGCGAGGGGCCTGTTTCAATGCGTACAAGGTCTTCTTTAATTTGAAAATTTGGTTCTTTTGACCTATGACAACTTGAGGGATCGTCATGAAGACATCTTCGTGTAGTTCCCCATGTAGAAAGCCATTTTGACATCTATCTAGTTTGTATAAAGATCCTTTTCAATGATGATTGATAGCAGTGTTCTCATGTAGCCAAACATGCAACAGGAGCGTACGTTTCATCATAATAGTAGCCCTTCCTTTGAATACAGTCTTTGATCACAAGCTTCTTTCAGTTCCTCCGTCTTTGTCACGTTTAATTTTGAAGACCCATTTTCTATCAATGGACATCATTCAATTACACTACTGGCCATTAAAATTGCTACAACACGAAGATGACGTGCTACAGACGCGAAATTTAACCGACAGGAAGAAGATGCTGTGATATGCGAATGATTACCTTTTCAGAGCATTCACACAAGGTTGGCGCCGGTGGCGACACCTGCAACGTGCTGACACGAGGAAAGTTTCCAACCGATTTCTCATACACAAACAGCGGTTGACCGGCGTTGCCTGGTGAAACGTTGTTGTGATGCCTGTTGTAAGGAGGAGAAATGCATACCATCACGATTCCGACTTTGATAAAGGTCGGATTGTAGCCTATCGCGATTGCGGTTTATCGTATCGCGACATTGGTGCGTTGGTCGAGATCCAATGACTGTTAGCAGAATATGGTCTCGGTGGGTTCAGAAGGGTAATACGGAACGCCGTGCTGGATCCCAACGGCCTCGTATCACTAGCAGTCGAGATGACAGGCATCTTATCCGCATGGCTGTAACGGATCGTGCAGGCACGTCTCGATCCCTGAGTCAACAGATGGGGACGTTTGCAAGCTGCACGAACAGTTCGACGACGTTTGCAGCAGCATGGACTATCAGCTCGGAGACCATGGCTGCAATTACCCTTGACGCTGCATCACAGACAGGAGCGCCTGCGATGGTGTACTCAACGACGAACCTGGGTGCACGGATGGCGAAACGTCATTTTTTCGGATGAATCCAGGTTCTGTTTACAGCATCATGATGGTCTCATCCCTGTTTGGCGACATCGCGGTGAACGCACATTGGAAGCATGTATTCGTCATCGCCATACTGGCGTATCACTTGGCGTGATGATATGGGGTGCTACTGGTTACACGTCTCGGTCACCTCTTGTTCGCATTGACGGCACTTTGAACAGTGGACGTTACATTTCAGATGTGTTAGGACCCGTGGCTCTACCCTTCATTCGATCCATGCTAAACCCTACATTTCAGCAGGATAATGCATGGCCGCATGTTGCAGGTCCTGTACGGCCCTTTCTGGATACAGAAAATGTGCGACTGCTGCACTGGTCAGCACATTCTTCAGATCTCTCACCAATTTAAAACGTCTGGTCATTGGTGGCTGAGCAACTGGCTCGTCACAATACTCCAGTTACTACTCTTGATGAACTGTGGTATCGTGTTGAAGCTGCATGGGCAGCTGTACCTGTACACGCCATCCAAGCTCTGTTTTACTCAATGCCCAGGTGTATGAAGGCCGTTATTACAGCCAGAGATGGTTTTTCTGGGTACTGATTTCTCAGGATCTATGCACCCAAATTGCGTGAAACTGTAATCACATGTCAGTTCTAGTATAATATATTTGTCCAATGAATACCCGTTTATCATCTGCATTTCTTCTTGGTGTAGCAATTTGAATGGCCAGTAATGTAACTCCCAAAGCTCATTAAATTTCAATGTCTTTATTTCTTCATTGATTGTTTCCCTCCATTCATGTTCATCATGTCTCCCTTGTATATCTTCACATTATCCATGAACATTATCAACAAAAGATTCAGTATGCAAGAGCAGTACTCCATAATCGTCAAATCATACAGGCATCCTTCTTTTCCTTTTGTTTCGTGGAAGTTTTTGTACCTTTTCAGGCATCTTGACCAGTTCTCTTGACTTTTCAGTCTCCTTTCCTCCTTTCTTGTTTTCATCTGTCTTGTGTTTTTCTGTTTCCGTCTATCTTGTATTCTCCTGTCCTGTTTTCTTCTTTTCCTGAAATCACTGTTCACTAGTTGTAGCTCCAAAAGTAAGTTTCGTTTCATCAAAAAGTGCACTCTCCCCTGAAATTACTTTCTTCTGCTCTCGACGCCAAAATCTATAAACATTTAGGCAAGAGCCATCAAAAAATGCATTTAAGTGAACGAGAATCAAACCCTCTAACTAAAAGCTCCTCTGAAATTTTTAAAAAGGCTACACAACCAAAAACCTCCATCTTCTCCAAACTGGGTTTTCTTCCACACCATAGAGGCACTGGCGCTTTTGTAAAGTGGAAGGCCATTTTACATGCCCCTTTTATTCAATATGAGAATAACACACTGGTTAGAAGATAATAATGGAGAAGAGTATGATAATAATGTTTTATTAAAATGAACTGGATTATAGTGGCAGTATGCACTGACTTCTAACTTCATGTCAATATATTTAACATGGTGCAGGTCTCCGTTGTCGGTTCTCTGTGCTTTCTGTGAGTGCGTGGGTATGGGAAGCACACTGGATTAGAGACAGGCAAGGCAGTGACTGATGTAAGAATAAAAGCAGTCCTCAGGTATCGGCATAGGCAGGAACCCTCCGATGTTGACTGCGCCAACCAGCGGTGTGTCAACTATTGCGCGTTTATGACAGAGCTTTGCCCTGCGACCAAGCTGAGGAAAGGGAAGATTCTGTCTGCAGGAGGCTGGTGCTTTCTCGTGCTCTGAAGAATGCCTTCAGCGGTGGATAACAATCTTACGCTTTTCAAAAGAAACGCTGTTTGCAGAAAAATAGGAGCCCAGGCAAGGCCTCTGTTTTTAGTTTTAGAGGACCTCTGATGCAAGGCTAGGTGGTGGGGGTGAAAAAGCACAATTGGTAAAAATGTTCATGACTTCACGGAGACCCAGCAGAAACAGCAGCGTTTTGGAAGAAGAAGTGTGAATCGAAAAGTCGTTGACTGACGTTCTATTGTGGAGTGTTTTTCTTAGCGGGATTTTTGGCACAAAAGAATCTCGCCATTGGTCAGCTGAGTGTTCATATTCTGCGACTGGTGGGCGTGATCTGTTTGGCGAAAAGGGATAGCACGCTGAATGGTTCAACTAACAGTCTCGGAGTTCGTTGAGAAATTGGGACGTGTGCCCATCTTGTGCACGTCAGTAGCGTTCATGCAGTGATGTGCATTTGACACCCATCTTAGCACATGAGTGGGGTCCAGAATTCGTGTCGACAGAAGCTCGACCCCCGTTTTGCACTGCAGAACCACACCTACAACAGCGGTATTCTGCACGTCTCACGTTCATTTATTATAGTGAGCATAATAAGCAGCACTGGCATAATAGGACAACTCTTTGTCCACATTTGCCCACGTCATTGCAATCATCAGTCTTAAGTTCAGTATTACTTTAGTAGATGCATGAGTTAGTCGATAACTATCAGGCCAACAGTCACTACATTTGTTTGGCTAATAATCAGTGAGTAATTTTCAGAACGTCAGACGCATCTAAGGGACAGGTTTTCTTGTTCATTCAAGTAATGCTGAAAACCAATAAGTTTACTTGGCAAAATTCACACAGGGATATTTGTAAGGTTAACCGATATTCTTTCATAGTCAAAGCTATTTAATGCGTGTTTTAAGTGAATAAGTTAAGATATTAATCCAAAGCCTGGTTCTGTTAACACATTCCATTCATATTACATTTATTGCTTTGCAATTATCCGTTTTACAGTTCGTAGCTACAGCCGTAAATTCTTCACATTATACTCAATAATTACAGTATGTGTCTTTAGGGTGTGTTTGACTTGTAACTAACTTTCTGGGTGGGGTGAAATATTTTTACTTGCAAGGGTTTTCGCATGTTTCTCTCCATGGCTGTAGCTGGCCAACAATTTGTAATACAGACTGTAGGCAACACTTCTTCCATCCAGAAACTCTTGTTAAGTTTTGATTTGAGAAACATACAATACACTTTACCCAAAATAGTCCTGTTTAGACTTTCAGAAAACTCTTTCTGCTGTGGTGTACATCACACTGTGAACTCGAATTGAACGACCAAGTCTTCACAGAGTGTTTTCAGTTCATTCGATATGTATTCTCGCCTATTGTCACAATGAAGAAGACTTATTTCCAAATTAAAATGAGCTGTAGACATCGCTTCAACAATTTTGAACAATTTTGGCACTGCTGCCTTTGTTTTGAGGAAATCGATACAAGAAAAACAAGTAAGGAAATCGACGAATGTTAAAACATACCTTTTACTATCACCTGAATTTGGAGCAAGTGGTCCAGACAGATCCCTATTGATTTGAACTTGATGCCATCAACATGCATCTGCTACTTATGAATATTGTCGTAACTCAGATGAACCAACCACTCATATCACAATCCAGTCGTCTCTGTTAGTGAAGTGCATGGCATTGCAGTTTCTTATGTTTAAAATTTAGTGTGTACATGTTTGACCCACTTCTTTGTGAAATGGCAAGTCATGTTTCCATTTCGAACAGTACCACTACCATTCTCAAAAAACTGTGCGCCAACCTATGGATTCTACACTGAAGCTCCAAAGAAATTGCTATAGGCATGCGTATTCAAATACAGATATGTAAACAGGCAGAATACGGCACTGCGGTCGGCAACGCCTATATAACACAATAAGTGTCTGGCGCAGTTAGATCGGCTACTTCTGCTACAATAGCAGGTTATCAAGATTTAAGCGAGTTTGAACAGGGTGTCATAGTCGGCGCACGAGCGATGGAACACAGCATCTCCGAGGTAGCGATGAAGTAGGGATTTTCCCGTTCGACCATTTCACAAGTGTAACGTGAATACCAGTAGTCCGGTAAAACATCAAATTTCCGACATCGCTGCGGCCGGGAAAAGATCCTGCAAGAATAGGACCAACGACGACTGAAGAGGATCGTTCAATGCGACAGAAGTGCAACCCTTTCGCAGATTGCTGCAGATTTCAATGCTGGGTTATCAACAACTGCAGCGTCCGAACTTTTCCGCGAAACATCATCGATACGGGTTTTCGGAGTCGAAGGCGCGCTATGTTGCCTTGATGACTGCACAATACAAAACCTTGCACCTCACCTAGGCCTGTCAACAGCGACATTGGACTGCTGATGACTGGAAACTTGTTGCCTGATGGAACGAGTTCCGTTTCAAATTGTATTGAGCAGATGGACGTGTACGGGTACGGAGACAACCTCATGAATCCATGGATCCTGATGTCAGCAGGGGACTGTTCAAGGTGGTGGAGGCTCTGTAATGGTGTGGGGTATGTGCAGTTGCAGTGATATGGGACCCCTGAAACGTCTAGATACCACTCTGACAGGCGACACGTACGTAAGCATCCTATCTGATCACCTGCATTCATTCATGTACATTAGGCATTCCGATGAACTTAGGCAATAGCAGGAGGACAATGCGACACCCCAAACGTCCAGAATTGTTACAGAGAGGCTCCAGGAAGACTCTTCTGAGTTTAAACACTTCCGCAGGCCACCAGACTCCCCAGACATGAATATTATTGAGCATATCTGGGATTCCTTGCAACGTGCTATTCAGAAGAGATTTTCACCCCCTCGTAATTTTACAAATTTATGGACAGCCCTGCAGGATTCATCGTGTCAGTTCCCTCCAGCACAGGTTCAGACTTTAGTTGAATCCATGCCACGTCGTGTTGCGACGCTTCTGCGTGCTCACGGGGCCCTACACAATATTAGGCAGCTGTGCCAGTTTCATTGGCTCTTCAGTGTAGTTTACGTACTGACAGCAGGCTCTAGCTAAGGCCCACGCGGGATTAGCCGAGCGGTCTAGGCGCTGCAGTCATGCACTGTAAGGCTGATCCCGGCGGAGGTTCGAGTCCTTCCTCGGGCATGGGTGTGTATGTTTGTCCTTAGGATAATTTAGGTTAAGTAGTGTGTAAGCTTAGGGACTGATGATCTTAGCAGTTAAGTCCCATAAGATTTCACACACATTTGAACATTTTTTCTAGCTAAGGACTTCAACTGAAAGGAATATCTGCGGGTAAAATCGGAGTTTCCTTATCATTTACATAAGTCATAACTAGAATTTCACGAGCACATTTAGCATATAGAAATGTTCCAGACTTAATTAACATTAATTTTAATTGGCTCTTGCAATCTTTTCGTGTTTTTCAAGTGTATATTACTATTTATTATATATTACGATTTATTAAATTCTCTGTAGCCCCAGAATCCACATACCATTTAATTTAAGTCGATATTGCCGAATTTTCATAATTATCTGCAGTAAAACAATAATTATTCTCATTTCCATCTTGACCGTCAGAAGCTCAGAGCCTGCCCCTACAGAATTTTAATTCTGTCCTTTTTTTTTTTTTTTTTTTTGCAATATGAGTTTTGTGTCCTTTCAGCTAACAGTTATAACACCGAAAAATAAAAGCGATTAGTACCTCTGCTACCTGATTAAATATTCTCATGACACTTACCACGCTTCGATTTTTCTTCTTCTTGTGTGTTTTCTGACAGCATCTTTCCACTTCATTATTTCATCCACATGTCGATTCTTCTCGAAAGCTAGAGCTGACGGATCTGGTGACAGTGCTGCTAGAGCTGTGACAAGATTATCACAATTGAAAGGTTACATGCCATATGACTTGCCTACTTCCATTAAAGGAGCACAATCTGTTCCTTGTCATAACTGGATATAAGCGGGACACATGATTCTCATCACTTTGTTTAACTCTGATTACCGTACTTGATTTTGAGTACTGTCTTTAATGATAAAGAACTGCAGAGGTTGTCTGGGTGAACATATGCCACTTCGGCAAATGAAGTTCGTAGGAACTTTACAGTTCATTTCCCCAGGGTTTGGAGAATGGCCGAGGTACGCAACACTGTGAATAACGGGGCAGTCCGCTCGCCACTCAGGGGATGAAGTCGCTAGCTCGTGCAGCTGTTAGAGCTCCTCGATTGAGACTTGCGCGACTCTCATGTTTTTCAAAGAAGGACGAGATTTTCGGTGTCGTGGCGTAGGATACTGTCAAGTGCCCGGCCAGTGGGTTTTTGGCTCTTAAGCGCTCGATTGCCACCTGATAATGCCTGGAGAGACCTTACTATTCTTGAAGAGAACGGGACCTGGCGGAGTTCCTGTCATGTTCATTGGCATATTGGAAATTCTGAGCTGTGTAAATAACACTCTGGCCGGCCGATGTGGTCGAGCGTTTCTAGGTTCTTCAGTCCGGAACCTCGCGGCTGCTACGGTCGCAGGTTCGAATCCTGCCTCGGGCATGGATGTGTGTGATGTCCTTAGGTTAGTTAGGTTTAGGTAGTTCTAAGTCTAGGGGACTGATGACCTCAGATGTTAACTCCCATAGTGCTTAGAGCCATTTGAAATAAAACTGTGATTCGTCTATTATCTCTTGGCGTTAGATGGGAATTTTTGCAACAAACTTTGACCCTCCACTTGATGTGTTCCGTGGTGGGAAATTATTTAACGTTGCAGTTTCACGCCATTTGACAGACGTAATTAACACTTTACCGCTGAGGGCACGATCATTCTGGCATTCCATACTGGGACGTCATACCGACGAGATCTACAGACTCTGGGCTGGTGCAAATCCCTTGCTAACTTACATCTCCACGTCTATTGAGGCAAGAAGAGACTGGTAAGAATACTGTGCATCACTGACTCGTTAGGTGTAATTTTACCATTTTTGTAATGGCACACCAACGCCATTGTGTCGTTAGATTTCTCTTACGAAGATAGGCTCTTTTCACTTTAGTTTAAACAATCAATCACTGCATAGTCATATTCAGTTTCGTGCTATTTATTCACAACATTGAGGGATTGTGCAGCTTGAATCCAATGTCCTTCCCTACAAATCACACCTGTGCTGATCAAGCGTTTATCATGTTAGATTCGTACTGTCAGTCTGTTAGTTTTCATGTGTATGCAGTCGAACTTTTCTAATAAATGAGCAGTTTATTTTGATTTGAACTTCACCTAAAGCAGGTTGAGTTTCTTTCGTCTGATTTTTATTATCAATTATTTTAAAAATATAGCTATTAATTGATTTTATAACAATTTCCAACATTTTGCTCCCATGTTAGGGCCGAATTTCATATAGCGTATTTCCATTGTGTTAAGTGTGTCAACGTTGGGTGTTTAGTGGTGTGTCAGAGTCTGGATAGTCTCTGACTCCAATAACAATTTCTAAGCTCACACATGTAGGGTATTGCATAAAGTGGAGTCTCGGCTCAGTATTCGGCTTGTGGGAAATTCTGTGGGCAGTCAGGAGTGAATAAACCTAATTTTATGCATTCAGATTTATTTTCCTGTTTTTGGTATTTATTCACAGCCAGCTAGTAGGATTTCATTGTACAATTTCATACTGTTTAAAAATTATTTTGTCAATAAGTGTGGCAAATTTCTTTTAGATCTGTGCTAGTTATAGGTGCTGGCATGTATTATTAATTTAAATTATGCATCTATTTGTGGTTGTATTTTTTGTTTTGTGGGTTCTATCCCAAGTCTGTTTGTTGCTTCTGTTGTGTCAACAACAGCATTGTAATTTCGGAAGGGTTTTTTCCTTCTCTTTCTTTTTCTTTTTATATGAGTGATGTGTATTGTGACTAGCAATTTTATAGCTGTGTTAGTCTTTGACAAATCATTTTTGTTATACCGAAAAGTTTGAAAGTCTTAAGTAATTTGTTATTCTGTTCCTTATGATCACGTGAAATAAGGCTAGGGTACAGAAAGCTTTTAACAAAATTGATGGGATAGAGAGGCCATGGGACACAGTTTCACAAACACAGGAGAGGATCAGACAGGTTTCCCTGACAAACAGTCAAACTCAAATGAAAGAGATAACCACACAATTGATTCAGATCGAATCCAGTTTGGGGAAGATGTACACTACAGGGATAACAGCGGGAAGTGAAGATAAAAAGATGTTGCGTCATGACATGATAAAGGTCCAGAGAACATATTGGGCATTAAGGCTCAGATCAAAGTGAGATCCGTCACCTTTGTTCACCCAGTCTCGCGATCATGTTCAGACACATCTCACATTACAATACAATGGAAATCGAGCAGCACGAGGCCGATATGTTAACCTTTTTAAAGAAAATAGAAGACAGGGCAATGAAAAGGGAAAACAAAATGGAAGACAGGGCGGTGAAGACGAACAAGAATTTAAGAAAGAATTGATAAATTAATTTTAAAAAAAGTAAAAGGTGACATGGAAAAAAGGGCAAGGGGAATGATCAAGACAATTAGAATAGAAGTAAAAGAGAAAGGTAAAAGCACCTGAACGTTATATGTGCAAGCCTTCAAGAAAGCACAGGAGGCAAACGTGTTTGCAATGGCAGCGGACAAGGAAGCGGAGAAGGCATACAAGGAAATCAAGAAAATGTCGCAAAATATTCAGCAGGTAAGAAACTGGGGTCAAGAGTTGATGAAGGAAGAGATAAAAAAAGCAGGCGTGAAGTCCAATGACTGTAGTGGAGAAATAGTAAATTAGTACACAAACTTTTGGGGATGCATACAGCAGTTGTTAGGAGGAGGGTGAACCATGAGTATTATAGATGACTGTGTACCACTCCACAGAACCGATGATCAGCCGACCAATGTAGTGGTCTGCTAGTGAGCAACATTGGTATTTTGAGAACTGAATCAGTGCAGGACAGTCTCGCAGGATCGAGATTACATGGATGAACGTATGATGGATTTGATTTCAAACACTGTGTCTGTCTGGAAATTCCAAAATTATAGAGATAACGGCAACACATTGCATCCAAAGATTTTTATTTCACAATTCGACCTATTACTATCTCCATCACACGAATGAAATTAGATTTCGTCTGTGAGCACCTTGAGGACAGTGTCGCAGAAAAAAATGTGAACGATCGTTGCAATGTGCACGTCAGATAAGGAATTTAGGGATATGTTCTTGGCGAACTACTGGTTGTCCAAGATGCAAGAACGAATTAAACATAAGATCTTGGGCGGTATGGATCTAGTTGCCTTAGAATTCAAGATCCTTGTAAAATTCTTTGAGGCTCTGGTTAAAAAGAACCAGTTCCTTGATGACCTGTACAGCATTGCAAAAATTATTCACTTCTGCCATATGAATTTCTCAACAATCCACCAGCAGTTGTTGATAGGCAGATGTGAAAATGATGTAGAAGCATTTAGGGACATTTTAAGAGAACTGAAATTCACACATGATGAGCAAAAGCTAGGGATTGCAGACAGGCACTGATTATCATGGTAACATCCAGCAGAGGTAGAATAATAATGGGGATAATCGGCACGCGAACAGGGACAGGACATCTGGTGACAGCAGACGCCACCACAACTAGCCACATCAGAAAGGAGGCTGGAACAACCTCTATCGCAACAGAAGCGATAATGTGCGACACTCTGAACGGAACAGATTTGTTCCCGAGCAAAATAGAGACCATGAGAAAGCAATTGAGATTTGCCGAGCCAATCCACACAGCAGTCAACATCATGGAAAGGGTAGGCAATAATGACAGAAGGTATCTGCGCGACAGGCCACTCAGGTGCTCACCAAACTGCTCGAAACTAGGCACTTGAAACCATTCATCGGATAGAGTAGCTAATGTGCTGAATAGCACCTACATTAGACAGGTGATTTGTACGCTATCCGATCAACAGCTCCCAGACAATCCTGCATAATGTGCAACTGACCACTAGATGTAGCGAGAGAAGTGGACCCATCAGTGTAGAAGGAGTATTGTATTGTCATAAGGAAGATGGAATAGGAGAATGGCTCGGTCTGTGGAGCTCGCTCACTCCTAACGTCGACTAGTCATTGGAGTAGCAAAACCATCGGAGATATTTCAACCCTTCTAAAAGCGTGACCAGGTAGGGCCGTTGTGACGTGACTGCGGAGTGGAATCACAGCCTAAGCCGAGACCAGACAGACAACATCTACTGACGGACAGGGACCGCTTGCATCTAAATTTCTGCTGAAGTTATTATTGTCTCCACGGATAGGAAGACTTTAAGCAGTGTAAGCCTTGATTGGTTTGGTGTTGTAGCACGCATCATGTGGTACACTCATAGGTCGACGAATTATGTATTTTCGGACTAATCCACGCCACCGTTTTATGGACCCATAGCTTGAGAGTGGAGATTTTTTTTCTCCTTTTGTGTGGTGCATTGCCAGAGAGCATTTGCGGCTATCACGGATTATTGTAGGAATTTTTTGTTTCGAATTTAGAAGGACGGAGTGTGCAGCATCATAAGCGAGGAAACTTGGTCTACAAGAGAAACGATACATCAATCAATGCTTTGTCGTCAGGAACACTCTGCCTTTGGAATGATCACTTAGATTGAGAGCTTGTTGGAACATATGTTTTACAGAGGTTTCTTACCATGACATTATGAACAGGAGACAAGATATGATTATGTCTCAATTTGGAAAACATGAGAAGAATGATCAGCAATAATAACCTTCACAATATAGAATGGAACATATTACTAGAAAGAGGTTAAAGGTCGAAAGAGTGTGAGAATACCCTCCAAAAGGAATGTGTCTGCCTATTTAATTTAGAATACCTGTGCATATACTTTGTACCTTGTTCCTTTATATGTTTATAATATATAAAATCATATGTACTTAAAGCCGTCTTATAGGTGTTGTTCACAAGTGGAGGGAGGGGTGGATCATCAAATGTATGATTACGTAAGGAACCAATGGCATGACCAATAATGAACATTCGCTACACAGTCAATGGACTAAAGGACTGGAAGAAGGTATATCAGTACCATCATGGGTCGATTTGCTTGTTCACTTCCATTGCTGTGACAACTATGGGGGAGCTTTAGCAGGGTATAATTCCATGTACTTCACTAACACAGTAGGTGGTGGGGTAGTTAGTCTGATTAACAATAACACTACTTATCCAACATGTTGTGTGTGAGTGATGTATGAATGAAAACATGTGTACATGTTATATTTAGATAAGCGCCATGGCATAGATTTAGTGCAAGAATAGGCTTAGTGAAACTTCCTGACAGATTAAAACTGTGTGCCAGACCAAGACTCGAACTCGGGACCTTTGCCTTTCGTGAGCAAGTTGGTAGAGCACTTACCTGGGAAAGACAAAGGTCTCGAGTTCGGGTCTCGGTCCTGGACACAGTTTTAATCTGCCAGGAAATTTCATATCAGCCACACTCCGCCACAGAGGAAAATTTTCATTCTGGAATAGGCTTAGTATTAGATACGGTTAATGCTGTATTTTTGTTTACTTCATGTAAATTGTCAAAATGAATCGTATGAATCCAGCTTTGTGTTGTTTGTGACTTTCGGCATTAGTAATATGCAGAGACATCCAGACAAATTGGTCCAAACGAGGGCAAAGGTGACTTGTGGTGGGGCTGCGCAAGCAACCAAGACATGCCTGGATGTCTAGTGACAACACTATAGTCCACGTCAGTGGACCAGTGCAGAGAGACGCGCTCATCAACCAGAAAAGATTTTTACGTTGGTGGGTTGATAGAGAGAATCAGCCAGTTAATCCACATCTCCCTGTCTTGTCACATGCTTTCAAGGGCAGAGCGGCCTGATGTTTTACATGGCAACATGATGATGAATATGCACCTTTTCTCTCTCTGTAGGGAAGCACTCAATCAGCCTGTCTGTAGCCTTGCAGCTCTGTGCTTTCCGTCATTGCAGACACTAACAGGTCTGCCTCTAGGAGCCCACACCCATGCTGTCGCCGGTATGTCACTGTTGAATCAGCAAACTGTCTTATATTTCAGATCTTTAGTTAGAGTGCACATGCTGTAGACCCTATCGCAACAAGTGCAAGCAGTTTCTAGCTCTTGCATGAGCCTTCAAAACTCTCTGCCTCGGTACAGACGAGCTGACGCCACAGGAGGGTCCTAGGGAACAGCTTTCAGATAGTTGTCCTGAAGTCTGTGCCAGCTGTTGAGAATAGTGGAGGCAGAACTACACCTGCTACCACTGCCCATGACAGCAGTGGTCCAGGAGCACTTCTTGCCGATGAGTCAGGTGCACCTGACGAGACAGATGATGGAGGTAGTGGGCCTCATATTAGAGTCTCGCCCACTGACACACTCTCCACTGGCTTACCATGCCCTGTGTACAGGCACACTCACTACGCCATGCCCACCTGGTGATCCTAAAGTGTGACTGTGTGACAGTGACACACCCCACTATCTGTCGTTTGATGCTGTTGAAAGAAAGAACTAGCTTACATTATACATTTGGCGTGGTTGTGTTTCTTTGCAGCAGACATTGCACCCAGTCACGTAAAGAACTTGTTTTATAAATTATGTGTTAGTATTAAGTCAGCATCAGTGTCTCATTCTTTGTTAATTTAGTATAGGTCACATTTACCTGCTATATCAGGGCATCCCAAATACTAATGTCTGACACATTAAATCTCTTTGCCAAAATATAACTTTCATGCAAAGTTAGTAATGAAAAGGACCTAAATATTTAAGTAATATGTATGGGAGTTCATTGATTTGTGTTTTGTATATCTCTTGTTTATCTCTTGTGCTTGCTATGTATGTGTATCTTATCTAGTGGAGAGTGATCGATATTTTCATGTCTAATTGGGTTATTTACATGAATAATTACCATACATTTCTGACCAGCTGACTCTTTAAAGAATGATTGTGATTGCTTGGATCACTGAAAATTTTTTATAGGTATCCATCTATTAATGATGTCACAATTTAGTATGAATGATTTCATTTACATATGATCATCCAACAACAGGATTACACTATAGAAATACTGGAACTGGCACATGTTTATAAACTGTTTAAACTCATTATCTATATGTCTGTGTGTCTTGGTATTCAGTGATTATTACTTAACTTAAGGCATCTTCCGATACTTCAGCATAGGGCTTTCTTTCATTCCTGCATCTGAAAGAGACATCAACAATCACTTTTGTGTAGTCTATCAGAGAATTAATTGGATATTATAAAATCTTGTGTGAATGGACCTTCTGTCACCTTATGTATGATTTAGTCATTTCTGAAGAACAGTAGCCTACACAATGACACCAGAGCTCTAGCTGATACGCTACCTTTATAGCAAATGTTGGCCCTGAACAAGCTAGTGTGAATGCCCTGTCAGACTGGTCTTTTCTTATTCATCAAAATTTTATTGGAAGGGGGAGGTTATGAAAGGTTACAAGCCATCTGGTTTGCCTCCTTCGATTATTAAGTTAACACTATCTGCTCTTTGGCATAACTCGAGATATGACGGGCACATGATTCTCATCACTTCCTTTAATTCTGATTACTGTATTTGATTCTGAGTATCTCATTTGATAAAAAAAATTCCAGAGGTTGTCTACCTGAATGTATGTCACTTTGGTCAAAGGGATTCATGGGAACCTTGCAGTTTGTTTCCCCAGGAATTGGGAAAGGCCGAAGCACACAACACTGGGAATAATGGGACAGTCTGCTCGCCTCTCAGACAATTATAACTCTCGTTTACGCTGGCGGTAGGGCCACTCATGTGGTGTGGTGTGCGCTACTGTCAGGAGGCTGGCTAGCAGGTTTTGGGTCTTAGGGCTCAGCCACCGTCTGATAACATTTGGAGAGATCTCGCTATTCTTCTAGAGGCCAGGCATGCTGCCATGGGATTGGGTCCTGGTAGAGTTCCCATCACATCTGCTTAGCATGCTGGAAAATCTAAATTGTATAAACAATTTTCTGATTCGCCTGTCACCTCTTGAAGTCAGGTGGGAATTTCTGGCCTGATTAGCTCTCTACTTGGTGTATTATGTGGGGGGAAATTATTTAACATTGCGGTTTCACGCCATTGGACATAAATTACATTTAGCCTGATTGGTGTTTGCTACTGTACTGTCGCAAATGGGGGAGTGAACCTGGCGAATGGCAAAATTATTTGCAAAGGGACATAGAGACTTATAAATACCTATTAATGCTTAGAACTCCTCAAATGGTTCAAATGGCTCTAAGCACTATGGGACTTAACATCTGAGGTCATCAGTCCCCTAGACTTAGATCTACTTAAACCCACGTAACCTAAGGACATCACACACAACCATGTCCGAGTCAGGATTCGAACCTGCGACCGTAGCAGTAGCGCGGTTCCGGACTGATGAGCCTAGAACCGCTCGGCCACAACGGCCGGCCTGGAACTCCTCAAAAAACGCGTAGAACTACTTGTGTTAGGAGAGTATTTTCACATGTATGTCTGATAGCGTTATTGTGATTCCTGGCAAGTGGAAGACATATCACTGATTTAGAAGTTTTGACACTAATGTCCAAACAAGCAATGTGCGAAATAATACCTAACATATGCAAAGCTGTACAGATTGTAAAGAATAATGATTCATGAAAATACGTGAAAAATCTGCTATGTAATATGGACTCCGAATAGGAATTCATAGTAAATATGGAAAGTTTTACTTTAATATTGCAGTAGTAAATGGTACAACTCACCTTTAATTCACTTTTGCTGTGAAACGCAGATTTCACTATGGAGCAAATGTATTGACACACAAGTGTAAGAATTCGTATGTCCCTGAAGAAACTTCTGTAATACGTTCTATTGTCATCTTAACACAATATTCTGACTGCACTTTTCTGTAGATTATATACTTGTTTTGATTTTAGCTACGCTGCCACCAAACATTATGACATAGGACAATACTGAGTGAAAGTATGCAGGTCAACGTAATGAGAGTGTGCAAGGCAGGCAGAACTAAGCATTTTGGATAAATCTACAACAATTTCTTTTAACAGCTGTTGGTGTGTTCGCCATATATTCAACTGCTCTTAGTTTCGCTATAAATCAGTTGTAAACAGCTGCCTTCTTATCTCAATTGTAGTTTTGCTCAAATCTCCAACGTCAACTTTCAGGTTTGCCTACATCTCAGATGTGCGCAAATATCCTATCCATGTGCAACGATCTTTCTGTGCAGACACAGCACACATAAATGTTTGCGCATATACCATGTTCTATGACGTGGACCAGCATTTAAGTAGTTCAGATGTACATCAACATTGGGTCTAGTTTAGCAGGGGATACAACCCGTCGGCTTTGACCAATGACTAACAGTCTTTTCTTACGTACATATCAGTACTACTGATGACAGAAGGACCTACGTATGTAATATATGTATGCCAGACTTTCGTTGACCTCTATATATGTACACCGGTAACGAAAAGGTGGAAATAGACGTACGTTACATTTGCAACCTGTACCTCAATTGAACTACACGGAGACAAGAAGACGACACATGTACAATTTGCATCCCGTACTTCACAATGGGGTACAGTTTTCTTGTTGCCTTGGACGCTAATAGTATCCCATTCGTTACTTGAGATATATAGCTATACGCAACATTTGTATCTTGCTCGCTAATTGACATATAGCCTATAGTGTCACTGTAAAGGCGAAGTGAAGGACAGGACACAAATTTTAGTTGTCTCGTCAGTGTAAAGGCGAAGTGAAGGACTGGATACTAATTTTAGTTGTGCGGGGGTTTCGCCTGTAATATAGCAAGTACACATTCGAAAATGTCGTACTGATACTAGTGCTGGGAAACGAAAGAAGGTCGACAGCTGAGAAATTTCTATTATGTACTTCACAACACGAAAATACACATATTGGTGGAATAAAACAGTGAAATATGTCAAAATAGTGAAGTACAGTGAAAGAAGCAAATGGAAAAGTGAACTTACCACACGGAAATATCGAGAAATAACCGAACCTCGACTAGACAGACAGTAACGAAAATTACGTACCCACAAAGAGACAAATTCATCCCTATAAACGAAAATAAGACACTAAAAATTGTTCTACAATAACAAACTAATACTCCAAATTACCTCAATATCATTAAGAATAATTATTTTAATGTACAATGATAGCGCTTATCCTGAACACAGAACTGTTTTATTATCTATGCCCCGAAGTGAAGACATTACTATCTATGACTAATGTATGACGTCATTGGTCAAATCCGACGGGTTGTATCCCCTGCTTTACTAGACCCTCAACATTATTACGTCCAACGATCTGGAAAATTGAAATGGCTAGGAAACTTCTTAAAGACTAAAGAAACATTTCATCACGCACATTACAAATAGCCTAAATTGGAACAGTTGCATAGGTAATACTGTGGGAAGAGCAAACAAAAGACTCTGATTCATTGGCAGAACACTTAGAAGTGCAACAGGTCTACCAAAGAGACTGCTTACACCACGCTTGTCCGCCATATTCTGGAGTACTGCTGTGCGGTGTGGGATCGGCATCATGTAGGACTGGCGGATGATATCGAAAAAGTACAAAGAAGAGCAGCTCGTTTTGTATGATCGTGAAATAGGAGAGATAGTGTCACAGACATGATACGTGAATTGGAGTGGCAATCATTAAAAAAAAGGCGTTTTTCGTTGCGACTGGATCTTCTCATGAAATTTCAATCACCAGTTTTCTCCTCCGATTGCGAAAACATTCTGTTAGCACCCACCTACATAGGGAGAAATGATCATCACGATAAAATAAGAGAAATCAGGGCTCGCGCCGAAAAATTTAAGTGATCGTTTTCCCCGCGTGCCGTTCGAGAGTGGAACGGTGGAGAGACATGATGAAGGAGGTTCATTGAACCCTCTGCCACGCACTTTATTGTGAATAGTAGAGTAATTACGTAGATGTAGATGTACAGGATTAATGAACATTTTATGCCAACTATTGATGATGTACGAAAGTCTGTGCCATTAAATGCGTGAGTGAGTATGACAATTTAGTAATTCACCTGCTACATAGGAGAGAGGATTAATGCTAAGCCATTCGATTTTTCTAATTCAATTAATATATCAGCATTCTGTTATTTCTTTCCCTTTCACAAAGAAAATTATGTGATTTTTGCCAATTATATAGAAGAAATCAATAACATAAGTATTACTTTTAAGTCACAAAATCTCTTTGTCCGCATTAGCAAGTAGCAACCTGATAACCCAATCACCACTTAAGGGCCAGTTGTACAATCTCAGGTAAAACCCAAGGAGAGCTAACCGAGGACCATAGGTTAACTCGGAGCACACAACATATGGCACCATTTTATTCCTTGGTTAGTTATTCTCTGAATACCGTTTCCCTCCAGTTATGTTGCCAACAATTTAAGAGCACACTGGGTACTTTTGCATATGTCATTTCAATTAATTGCGACTTTTGACAGCTGAGTGGAAGGAAGCATAGCCGCCAGCGTGTGCTAAACACACACTCCTGGAAATGGAAAAAAGAACACATTGACACCGGTGTGTCAGACCCACCATACTTGCTCCGGACACTGCGAGAGGGCTGTACAAGCAATGATCACACGCACGGCACAACGGACACACCAGGAACCGCGGTGTTGGCCGTCGAATGGCGCTAGCTGCGCACCATTTGTGCACCGCCGCCGTCAGTGTCAGCTAGTTTGCCGTGGCATACGGAGCTCCATCGCAGTCTTTAACACTGGTAACATGCCGCGACAGCGTGGACGTGAACCGTATGTGCAGTTGACGGACTTTGAGCGAGGGCGTATAGTGGGCATGCGGGAGGCCGGGTGGACGTACCGCCGAATTGCTCAACACGTGGGGCGTGAGGTCTCCACAGTACATTGATGTTGTCGCCAGTGGTCGGCGGAAGGTACACGTGCCCGTCGACCTGGGACCGGACCGCAGCGACGCACGGATGCACGCCAAGACTGTAGGATCCTACGCAGTGCCGTAGGGGACCGCACCGCCACTTCCCAGCAAATTAGGGACACTGTTGCTCCTGTGGTATCGGCGAGGACCATTCGCAACCGTCTCCATGAAGCTGGGTTACGGTCCCGCACACCGTTAGGCCGTCTTCCGCTCACGCCCCAACATCGTGCAGCCCGCCTCCAGTGGTGTCGGGACAGGCGTGAATGGAGGGACGAATGGAGACGTGTCGTCTTCAGCGCTGAGAGTCGCTTCTGTCTTGGTGCCAATGATGGTCGTATGCGTGTTTGGCGCCGTGCAGGTGAGCGCCACAATCAGGACTGCATACGACCGAGGCACACAGGGCCAACACCCGGCATCATGGTGTGGGGAGCAATCTCCTACACTAACCGTACACCACTGGTGATCGTCGAGGGGACACTGAATAGTGCACGGTACATCCAAACCGTCATCGAACCCATCGTTCTACCATTCCTAGACCGGCAAGGGAACTATTCAGTGTCCCCTCGACGATCACCAGTGGTGTACGGCCAGTGTAGGAGATCGCTCCCCACACCATGATGCCGGGTGTTGGCCCTGTGTGCCTCGGTCGTATGCAGTCCTGATTGTGGCGCTCACCTGCACGGCGCCAAACACGCATACGACCATCATTGGCACCAAGGCAGAAGCGACTCTCATCGCTGAAGACGACACGTCTCCATTCGTCCCTCCATTCACGCCTGTCGCGACACCACTGGAGGCGGGCTGCACGATGTTGGGGCGTGAGCGGAAGACGGCCTAACGGTGTGCGGGACCGTAGCCCAGCTTCATGGAGACGGTTGCGAATGGTCCTCGCCGATACCCCAGGAGCAACAGTGCCCCTAATTTTCTGGGAAGTGGCGGTGCGGTCCCCTACGGCACTGCGTAGGATCCTACGGTCTTGGCGTGCATCCGTGCGTCGCTGCGGTCCGGTCCCAGGTCGACGGGCACGTGCACCTTCCGCCGACCACTGGCGACAACATCGATGTACTGTGGAGACCTCACGCCCCACGTGTTGAGCAATTCGGCGGTACGTCCACCCGGCCTCCCGCATGCCCACTATACGCCCTCGCTCAAAGTCCGTCAACAGCACATACGGTTCACGTCCACGCTGTCGCGGCATGCTACCAGTGTTAAAGACTGCGATGGAGCTCCGTATGCCACGGCAAACTGGCTGACACTGACGGCGGCGGTGCACAAATGCTGCGCAGCTAGCGCCATTCGACGGCCAACACCGCGGTTCCTGGTGTGTCCGCTGTGCCGTGCGTGTGATCATTGCCTGTACAGCCCTCTCGCAGTGTCCGGAGCAAGTATGGTGGGTCTGACACACCGGTGTCAATGTGTTCTTTTTTCCATTTCCAGGAGTGTAATTCCCTCAGCATCACCCGACTTAATTCGACTGCATTCCATTATCCTCGTTTTGCTTTTGTTGATGTTCATCTTATATTCTGCTTTCAAGATACTGTCCATTCCGTTCAACTGCTCTTCCAAGTCCTTTGCTGTCTCTGACAGAATTACAATGTCATCGGCGAACCTCAAAGTTTTTATTTCTTCTCCATGGATTTTAATACCTACTCCGAATTTTTCTTTTGTTTCCTTTACTGCTTGCTCAATACACAGATCGAATAACATCGGGGAGAGACTACAACCCTGTCTCACTACCTTCCCAACCACTGCTTCCCTTTCATGTCCCTTGACTCTTATAACTGCCATCTGGTTTCTGTACAAATTGTAAATAGCATTTCAAAATGGTTCAAATGGCTCTGAGCACTATGGGACTTAACATCTGAGGTCATCAGTCCCCTAGAACTTAGAACTACTTAAACCTAAGGACACCACACACATCCATGCCCGAGGCAGAATTCGAACCTGCGACCGTAGCAGTCGCCTAGAACCGCTCGGCCACCACGGCCGGCTCGTAAATAGCATTTCGCTCCCTGTATTTTACACCTGCCACCTTCAGAATTAGAAAGAGAGTATTCCAGTCAACGTTGTCAAAAGCTTTCTCTAAGTCTACAAATGCTAGAAACGTAGGTTTGCCTTTCCTTAATCTTTCTTCTAAGATAAGTCGTAAGGTCAGTTCTGCCTCACATGCTCCTACATTTCTATGGAGTCCAAACTGATCTTCCGCGAGGTCGGCTTCTACCAGTTTTTCCATTCGTCTCTAAAGAATTCGCGTTAGTATTTTGCAGCTGTGAGCTATTAAACTGATAGTTCGCTAATTTTCACATCTGTCAACACCTGCTCTCTTTGGGATTGGAATTATTATTTTCTTCTTGAAGTCTGAGGGAATTTCGCCTGTCTCATACATCTTGCTCACCAGATGGTAGAGTTTTGTCAGGACTGGCTCTCCCAAGGCAGCAGTTCTAATGGAATGTTGTCTACTCCCGGGGCCTCGTTTCGACTCAGGTCTTTCAGTGCTCCGTCAAACTCTTCACGCAGTATCGTATCTCCCATTTTCATCTTCATATACATCCTCTTCCATTTCCATAACGTTGTCCTCAAGTACATCGCCCTTGTATAGACCCTCTATATACTCCTTCCACCTTTCTGCTTTCCCTTCTTTGCTTAGAACTGGGTTTCCATCTGAGCTCTTGATATTCATACAAGTGGTTCTCTTTTCTCCAACGGTCTCTTTAATTTTCCTATAGGCAGTATCTATCTTACTCCTAGTGAGATAAGCCTCTACATCCTTACATTTGTCCTCTAGCCATCTCTGCTTAGCTATTTTGCACTTCCTGTCGATCTCATTTTTGAGACGTTTGTACTCCTTTTTGACTGCTTCATTTACTACGTTTTTATATTTTCTCCTTCCATCAATTAAATTCAATATTTCTTCTGTTACCGAAGGATTTCTACTAGCCCCCGTCTTTTTACCTATTTGATCCTCTGCTGCCTTCACTACTTCATCCCTCAGAGCTACCCATTCTTCTTCCACTATTTCTTTCCCCTGTTCTTGTCAATCGTTCCCTAATGCTCTCCCTGAAGCTCTCTACAACCTCTGGTTCTTTCAGTTTATCCAGGTCCCATCTCCTCAATTTCCCACCTTTTTGCAGTTTCTTCAGTTTTAATCTACAGTTCATAACCAATAGATTGTGGTCAGTGTCCACATCTGCCCCTGCAAATGTCTTACAATTTAAAACCTGGTTCCTGTATCTCTTCTCACCATTATATAATCTATCTGATACCTTCTAGAATCTCCAGCATGCTTCCATGTATACAACCTTCATTTATGATTCTTGAACCAAGTGTTAGCTATGTTTAAGTTATGCTCTGTGCAAAATTCTACCAGACGGCTTCCTCTTTCATTTCTTAGCCCCAATCCATATTCACGTACCATATTTCCTTCTCTCCCTTTTCCTACTCTCGAATTCCAGTTACCCATGACTATTAAATTTTCGTCTCCCTTCACTACCTGAATACTTTCTTTTATCTCATCATACATTTCTTATTGCTCAACCTTATCATGGTCCTTCACGAATCCATTTCTCCTCAATTACCTTCCAGTTATAGCTGACAACTCGAGACCTGCCGTGTAATGTAACACATGCAGTGGTTTCTACTGTCAGCATTTCAACTTCAACTTCTAGTTTTTTTTGTCACATTACTTTTCACCTAAGCCCATATATTCTCAGATTTAAAGAAGTGTGATATGCAGGAAGCCTGATTTAAACTATCTCCTTTAGCGACAGCCAGTTTGTCCACTCGGTGGTGTGGCGTTTTTGCTTGTAAAGCACTACGAGTTCTATTAACTTCGTTATATTTATAGGTGCTAGGTTCAACCTTATCCATTGGAACGTTTCCTTGCATCCAGAACAACATATCCGCAGTGGAGACTGCACTGTTTTTAGCTTTATACATCACAACAGAGTGCTATGGCGCATTGTCCATTACTATTATTCAATTCAGAGGAACACTTTGAAACAGGATCTTATCCTCACAGCCGACGAAAGTGTTCTTGGGCGACCACTTTTATTGTGAATCACATGTTCAAACGTGCTACACTGTTATTATTACTGGAGTGCCAAAACAAAACGCTTGTTCACAATACCTGATGACTGCAGATCACTTAATCGCCAGAAAATACAACTTTACAAAGAGAGCCGTTGAAGGTGGCCACATGTAATCACCAGTACCACATGGTACTGTTCATACATGGCGTGGCAACAGTGGCGTTTTACCAACCGACCTGCTAACAGCGCGGTAGAGACAGCCGCTCGCCATTTGTGTTACCTCGGCAACGGCGTCACGTCCCCTAAGGTGAGCCAAACGTCAAAAGTCGTAACTAATTTTAAATGCGCTATAGACGCCGTCTGCAGAAACAGCGTGTCCAACGTGAGCGATAAGCGTTCCAGATCGCAAAATTATTCGTTTGAGGAAATTTCGAGGCAGGTAGATACTGTAGACGAGTTCAAAAGTGTAGTAGAAAACACAAGAACCTCTGCAGTCTCATTCGATGAAAACACTTGTGCAAAACATTTAACTAAGTTTGCAGGGTATTTGCGCCTATAACATCATAACGATCTATCTTGGAATTAGTTAAGGGTCAGGTGTTTGTTGTTTGACAAGTAAGGGGTCTCTCTGGATTTACGAATAAAGTGTGGGAAAAAGTATGCAACAGTTTCCATTCACTAACAACTTCACACAGATCTACAGAGCAACTACAGCAGACATACGACTGTTTTTCATCAAGAAAAAACTTCGTAAATACTATGCCTAGAAAAGGTAGCAGAGGCTACAGATCGGTGGCCTCCCAGACGTGAAATGTAAGTTCCAAGTTGTGTACAATGAAATTTATGATTTGATAAATTTGTCAAGGGTAGGATATAATATGAAAACAACTGCAAAATGCGGACCGCTTTATGAAATAGTTGGTCTTTTCAGAGACTCCAACTGTGATACGACAGACATCATTCAGACTGATTTGAATGACAATCCTGGAAGGTGTTACTGACTAGCTAGCTGTAGTATTTATGTCTTAGAATGATTAATTCATCCTAGCAGCAAGGGGTTTCTATAGAAATTACCTTTCTTGAATTACTGAACATTGTGCATCCACTTTTGCAGTTATTGGGCATGTATAAATCTTGCTTTAATGATGTGATTATTAATAATTTTATATATATACAGGGTGGTCCTTTGATAGTGACAAGGCCAAATATCTCACGAAATAAGCATCAAATGAAAAAACTACAAAGAACGAAACTCGTCTAGCTTGAAGGAGGAAACCAGAGGGCGCTATAGTTGCCCAGCTAGATGGCGCTACCACAGGTCAAACGGAGGTCAACTGCGTTTTTTAAAATAGGAACCACCATTTTTTATTTCATATTCGTGTAGTACATAAAGAAATATGAATGTTTTAGTTGGATCACTTTTTCAGCCATGTGATAGATGGCGCTGTAATAGTCACAGACGTATAAGTACGTTGTGTCACGTAACATTCCGCCAGTGCGGACGGTATTTGCTTTGTGATACATTACCCGTGTTAAAATGGACCGTTTACCAATTGCGGAAAAGTTCGATATCGTGTTCATGTATGGCTGTTGTGATCAAAATGCCCAACGGGCGTGTGCTATGTATGCTGCTCGGTATCCTGGACGACATCATCCAAGTGTCAAGACCGTTTGCTGGATAGTTACGTTATTTAAGGAAACAGGAAGTGTTCAACCACATGTGAAACGTCAACTACGACCTGCAACAAATGATGATGCCAAGTAGGTGTTTTAGCTGCTGTCGCAGCTAATCCGCACATCAATAGCAGACAAATTGCGCGAGAATCGGGAATCTCAAAGACGTCGGTGTTGACAATGCTACATCATCATCGATTGCACCCATACCATATTTCTATGCACCAGGAATTGCATGGCAATGACTTTGAACGTCGTGTACAGTTCTGCTACTGGGCACAAGAGAAATTACAGGACGATGATAGATTTTTTGCACGCGTTCTATTTAGTGACGAAGCGTCATACACCAACAGCGGCAACGTAAACCGGCATAACATACAATATTGGGCAACGGAAAATCCACGATGGCTGCAACAAGTGGAACATCAGCGACCTTGGCGGGTTAATGTATGGTACGGCATTATGGGAGGAAGGATAATTGGCCCCCATTTTATCTATGGCAATCTAAATGGTGCAATGTATGCTGATTTCCTACTTAATGTTCTACCTATATTACTACGAGATGTTTCACTGCATGACAGAATGACGATGTACTTCCAACATAATGGATGTCTGGCACATAGCTCGCGTGTGGTTGAAGCGGTATTGAATAGCATGTTTCATGACAGCTGGATTGGTCCTTGAAGCACCATACCATGGCCCGCACGTTCACCAGATCTGACATCCCCGGATTTCTTTCTGTGGAGAAAGTTGAAGGATATTTGCTATTGTGATCCAACGACAACGCCTGACAATATGCGTCAGCGCATTGTCAGTGCATGTGTGAACATTATGGAAGGCGAACTACTTGCTGTTGAGAGGAATGTCGTTACACGTATTGCCAAATGCATTAAGGTTGACAGACATCATTTTGAGCATTTATTGCATTAATGTGGTATTTACAGGTAATCATGCTGTAACAGTACGCATTCTCAGAAATGATAAGTTCACAAAGGCACTTGTATCACATTGGAACAACCGCAATAAAATGTTCAAATGAACCTACGTTCTGTATTTTAATTTAAAAAACCTACCTGTTACCAACTGCTCATCTAAAATTGTGAGCCATATGTTTTTGACTATTGCAGCGCCATCTATCACAAAGCGAAAAAAGTGGTCCAACTAAAACATTCATATATCTTTATGTACAACACGAATATGTAATAAAAAATGGGGGTTCCTATTTTTAAAAATGAAGTTGATATCCGTTTGACCTATGGCAGCGCCATCTACCGGGGAACCATAGCGCCATCTGGTTTCCCCTTCAAGCTAGATGAGTTTTGTTCTTTGTAGTTTTTTCGTTTGACGCTTATTTCGTGAGATATTTGGCCCGGTCACCATCAATGGACCACCCTGTATATATACACACAGGGTGTTACAAAAAGGTACGGCCAAACTTTCAGGAAACATTCCTCACACACAAAGAAAGAAAATATGTTATTTGGACATGTGTCCAGAAACGCTTACTTTCCATGTTAGAGCTCATTTTATTACTTCTCTTCAAATCACATTAATCATGGAATGGAAACACACAGCAACAGAATGTACCAGTGTGACTTCAAACACTTTGTTACAGGAAATGTTCAAAATGTCCTCTGTTAGCGAGGGTACATGCATCCACCCTGCGCCGCATGGAATCCCTGATGCAGCCCTGGAAAATGGCACATTGTATCACAGCCGTCCACAATATGAGCACGAAGAGTCTCTACATTTGGTACCGGGGTTGCGTAGACAAGAGCTTTCAAATGCCCCCATAAATGAAAGTCAAGAGGGTTGAGGTCAGGAGAGCGTGGAGGCCATGGAATTGGTCTGGCTCTACCAATCCATCGGTCACCAAATCTGTTGTTGAGAAGCGTATGAACACTTCGACTGAAATGTACAGGAGCTCCATCGTGCATGAACCACATGTTGTGTCGTACTTGTAAAGGCACATGTTCTAGCAGCACAGATAGAGTATCCCGTATGAAATCATGATAATGTGCTCCATTGAGCATAGGTGGAAGAACATGGAGCCCAACCAAGACATCACCAACAATGCCTCCCCAAACGTTCACAGAAAATCTGTGTTGATGACGTGACTACACAATTGCGTGCGGATTCTCGTCAGCCCACACATGTTGATTGTGAAAATTTACAATTTGATCACGTTGGAATGAAGCCTCTTCTGTAAAGAGAACATTTGCACTGAAATGAGGATTGACACATTGTTGGATGAACCATTCGCAGAAGTGTACCCGTGGAGGCCAATGTCTTCACCAGCTCTATAAACCGCATATATATATATATATATATATATATATATATATATATATATATATATATATATATATGTGTGTGTGTGTGTGTGTGTGTGTGTGTGTGTGTATGAAGATTAAGATGCCAGTTTACAGTAAACAACCATAATCTTTTCTATAATCCTGGGGTAGAAAAGTACCTAAGGCACATATCCAAATTGGAAGCTGTTATTGAATCTCACCCTAAATATTTGAAGAACAGTAACGATTTCGTACATATTTTTGGCTTTTGCAATCATCTTCAGCAGCTATATGTAATCTGGTAGAAAAGGGGAAGTAACTGTAGGTACTGTGTTCTTCCTTTTCTACAGTCAGCTCAGCTTAAAACTGACAGTTTTGTTTTCAGAATAAAAATGCATGTTCTCAAATGTGAAAGAATTGGCAGAGCTGCAGATGGTGCTGTTTCAAAAGGAGCATGACAAGAACCAGAGAAGGGAAAAGAACTGTACTGGTTAAAAAAAGAAAATAAAGTTCAAAATTAGGATCAAGAAAAACAAATGATTTCAGAACAACAGTATACACCTTCTGCCAGAAAAGTGGAACAAAAATTATTACTTATGTGTTTATTTGACATTTAATAATTGATCACACATGTTGTACAAACTGAAAGTTTAGCACATGGTTACTTTAAATGTTCACCATTGGTGGCTATAACATACAACAGAACGACGAGCAGTCGCCACAACTACATCACCATGAATACGTCAGTCAGTGTTACAGTGGAGATCGCTGCATATGTCACTGTAATCTCCTGGCGAAGTTCCTCCAGTGTGTGTGGCTTATGTTGATAGACGTTATCTTTCACATTTCCAAACAAGTAAAAGTCCATACGTGTTAGATCTGGCGACCATGGAGGAAACGCGTGGGCCCCCTTCATCTAATCCCATGCCCTGCAAAATTATCATCCAGGAAAGCTTGTATGGCTAGGTGGTGGCGCCCTATCCTGTAGGTAGAAGTTGTCTTCACCAGCTCCATAAACCGCATGTATACATTGCAAAATTAATGTGTGTAACATTTCCAGGTACACTTCTCCAATGACAGTAGCATCAAAGCAAAAGGGTCCTACTAAGCCCCTAGATGGTAGTCCACACCACACACGAACCCCTGGTAGATTGACCGCTTTATCCACATAAACATGCGGATTTTCTGGTGCCCTGTGCACACTATTGTGCCGATTCATGGTTCAATTAAGTTTAAATTGTGACTCGTTACTCCACACTACCTTTGTCACAAATCGTTCTTCATCAGTTACTATTTGATGATAACCATTCGCAAAATTGCATTTGGCGATCAGAATCGTCATCATTAATCGTGTGCAGTAATCATGAAATTTAAACTTTCCACTTCGCAGTTTTCAGAATTCTTCATACACTTATCCTGTTAACCCCCACTTAATGTACACATTGTGTAGCATACCTCTGTGGAAAATTAACAAACGT
This sequence comes from Schistocerca serialis cubense, assembly GCF_023864345.2. Lineage (NCBI taxonomy): Eukaryota > Metazoa > Arthropoda > Insecta > Orthoptera > Acrididae > Schistocerca > Schistocerca serialis. The sequence continues at coordinate 793,802,539 of NC_064642.1, read as the reverse complement.
TTCCAACACGAGAGCCAACAAAGCAGGACTTGTAGCTGTACGCTGTCTTCTTGATATTCCTTTGTGAATATCACAAATTGTTCCATGCAATTCAGACTTGACAATGATGCGTTTCATTGTTAAGTGGGTTGGCGGTTCTCTTCCAAACTCCCGCCTCCACTGACGTTGCACTTCAATGGCATTATCAAACTTGAAAAACCACTTCACAATACATTTTCGTTGTTCGAATGTCAAGCATGCTCCAGCCATCTTGTTTTCTCAAACTGAGATGGAATAACTTACATCTATTGACAGGCGTCTAAAGCTAGCGGAATGAGGGATGCTCAACTACCGGACCTACCGATAGATGGCTCTAGCAGCTGATTACTGTCGTCTGTATTGCCCACCATATTCGAATTTAGCAAGAAGTTTCTCTCGGTCTGTACGGTGTATAAAGGATTAAGGATTATCGAAATGGTGATTTCTTGTTCCACTTTCAATTGTACGAAGCGATGGAGTAAGGAAAGTGACTTACACAGACTTAGTGCGTTTGCTAATTCGATGTTTTTGAACAGGTTTCCTCTAAAGCACCCAGAGCTACTAAAGAAGTGGATTACTTCCGTGAAGCGGAAAGATTTTAATCCTACGTTTTGCAATTTTCTTTGCGGCAACCATTTCCGCCAAGATGATTACGTAGTGAGACCTGGAACGTGGAAGAAACGTCTCAAACCCGAAGCAGTGCCATCAGTTTTTGACTTTCCGACACATTTGATGCCACCAAATAAACAGCCTCGACATGTTGTTTGGATTTTGAGTGACAATGATGATTCTCCATTTGAGGTAGCTAATTAATTTCCTTGCTATGTGTGTGCTTCTTACTTTTGTGAATTTATTTCGTACGGACAAAAATGGGTTACATAGGTCTAAGCAATGATGATGTAATACAGGTCCATATTTTTGTTTTTAGCGTTCTGTCATGGAATCCGTGCTCGATTTGCCCACTGCAGACGCTACCGATTGCGTGGAGAATGTTGTCAATGAGAATGGAAAGCATGTCCCATTTATCCAATGCAGAAGCTGCGAATTGTGTCGAAAACGTTAGTATAAGAATGTTTTCACTCCCCCAAAGTTTTCTTATAATATTTTTTCATCAAGCCTTGAGTTATTTCAATCATATATAACGAAATTATTTCTTTATTTCAGAGTGCAGCTGGTTCTTCAGTAATTGATTGTGGTATACAGTCGAAAGTAGAAATGGAAGACAAGGCGACCGAAACTTGCAATTTCTTTCTCAGACATTGTAAACTGAAATGCGTCCGTGAAAAACTTCGAAGAAGAGAGAAGAAAGTGTTTTCCATGGATGACATCATAAGTTCATTGAAGGAGAAGGGGGATCTTCCTGAGAAGTTACATAACTTCCTCAATCATCAGAAAGGAACACAAGTAGAATTAGTGTGCAATTTAGTGAACAACTCTCTCTCGTCAAAGGGTAGTAGATACACAACAAATGTGAAAATGTTTGTGATGATTGTGTACTTTTATTCACCAACAGCATATGAATACCTGCAAAAATTAATGCCTCTGCCCCATAAATCATTGATTTCCAAATGGGTGGCAAGTGTAGACTGTGAACCTGGCTTCTTAAAAGATGTTTTTAAGTACATTGATTTGAACCCAATTGTAAGGGACCAGTTCAGCGATTCATGTCTAATTGTAGACAGTATGGCAATTAGGAAGCAAGTAGTTTGGGACCAAGGAACTAAGCAATACACAGGTTTTTTAGACTTTGGTGGGGAAGTGCCTCAGTCAAAAGAAGTAATAGAGGCATCTGAGGCTCTGGTTTTCATGCTTGTCTCTATTAAAGGCAAATTTAAATGCCCGATTGCATATTTCTTTATTGACAGTGTACAGGCAAATAATCAGGCCACACCGATAAAATCTGCTTTAGAGAGACTGCATAGTTCTGGCATTAGGGTTTGGTGTGTTACATGTGATGGCTGCAAGGTAAATATAAGCACTTTACATTCACTTGGCTGTACTTTAAATTTTTCCAAGGGTGATTTTAAAAGCTACTTTCCTCATCCTGTGGAAAAATATATTTATTGTATCTTGGACATGTGTCATATGATTAAGTTTGCCAGAAATGCTCTAGCAGAAGTATCTACTATTGAGTCTCCAACTGGCATTATTAGATGGCATTTCATTGAGCAATTGAACAAGGTACAAGAAGAAGGTATGACATTTGCCAACAAACTATCAGGACAACATATAAGTTATGTAAATAGAAAAATGAATGTTTCATTAGCTGCACAGACTTTGAGTTCTAGCGTGGCAGATAGTATAGAGTTTTTGAGGAGGGTTGGTGATCCAAATTTTAAAGGAAGTGAAGCAACAGTAGAATTTTTGTATTCTATTGATAGGATTTTTGATATTCTGAACTCCAGAAATCCATTAGGTAAAGGGTATAAGAGCCCCCTGAGACTTGACAACAAATCTTATTGGCTTGGTATTTTCAGAGACACTGAAAATTATATCAAAAGCTTAAAAGTCATTGGTGTTCCATTGCTGCTCCATGCAAGAAATACTTTTGCGTTTGGGAGAATTTTCAATATGCAATCAGTCAGGCACATAGCTCTGGCAAGTATGCTTCGTGTTGAATCTCCTCTGAAGTATTTGCTAACATATAAACTGTCACAAGACCACATAGGGCTTTTTTTCTCCTGCATTCAGTCCAAAGATGGTTGGAACAACAACCCAAATGCATACCAGTTCAAATGTGCCATGAGAAAGTTGCTCTTGGGTAACAGTGTCACTGCAATGAACGGGAATTGCTCAAATATTAATGTGTGTTGTTTCATGCAAGAAAGCATGTAGTAGGAAGTGATGAAACCGCTGCAAAAAATGAAGTAGAGAAGTGGTGTGCACTTCTTGATGATAAGATTAAGTTCTCATTTTACAAGCAAAACATACTCTATTATACTGCAGGGTATGTGTCATTGCACCTTTCAAGGCGGATTACATGCAAAGACTGTCTTCACATACTGAAGCCACCAGTAGTTAAATCTGCATTAGAATGTGTTTATCACTAGGTTTTTCCCAATATGGCCAATAAAAATGCATTTGTAAATTTTGTTAACTGGGGAAAACTGGTTAAAAAAAGTTACTGTGTGTACTTTGTTGTAGAATGCTCAGAAACTGTTTCAGAAGTTTGTGATTGCTGGGGATATGCAACAGAAATATATACAGGCCAAGATTTTGCATTGTGTTAAAAATAAATTTGTAGATTACCCATTTCCTGCTCCTGCTCTTGGTCACGATTACCATTATGAAATTGGGATTGAGGACTTACATCAGACTCACCTTGTTTGTAAGATTGCATCCCTGTACTCCTGCACACGCTTAAAACATATGGCAAAAAAAAAAGCCTGCTGAGAAAATTTTAAACAACAAATCAAGTATAAGGCATAAGTTAAATAAACTCATATTGTTTAATCATGTATAGTGCTCAAATTGGAAAAGATTATGCAATGGGACATTCCATGCAGATGGGTGTGACATTTTGACAGATTTTTTAAAACTATTTTGTCCATAGATTTGTTGTTGTGTAACGATGAACTTCAAAGGATGAATCACATTGAAGTAAAATTAACTCTTTACATCCTGTGTAGATATTGTAACAAAATTATAATTGTTTATTATATAAGCTTATTTTAAGATGTTTGGTGTTACAAAATATGCACTTGCATTAAAAACAGGTGATTTGTGTGAAATTAATGAAAAAAAAATGTTCTGAGACTTATTTGACAGATGGCTTTCAGGGTGAGAAAATATTTCCCTCAATAACTATGTTAACTTGAATTTTTCACTTTAAGAAAACAGTTTAATCACAGAATGGGTGTGATCAAATGGAGTATGCAGTGGCCCTATGTTTCAAACAGCAATGTTTGTGGATACTCTGCAACATAAGAGCAATAAAATTGTTACTATCTTAATTCTTGTTTTAATACTTCCTAGAATGAACACAATGTTCCAATTGATCGTAAGCATTCTTATTACTTTAGAACCATTCCAGAATAAGGGGGCCTGATTCAGGCAAACCCTAATTTTCTGAATTTTGTCTTTATTTTGCTAGGAGGTCTTTCTGTTATATTTTCTTATGTTGAGGGGGGGGGGAAGAGAATGCAAATAATCAACATTTACCTTCAGTATACGGTTACACTTTTTGCTGATTGGTAATAAAAGCATTTCATTTTTTTAATTCATATGTCCCATATGGAACTGAAATTATCAAGTTATGATGACAAAGGAAGGAATTAACATTAAGGAATCTTACTTCACAGAAATTATGTAACAATGGTTACACTTTTTGCTAGTTAGCTTTAACATAAACCATTTAGTTTTCCATTAAGAGTGAAAGCAGTTGCACGAGTCACGTGAAGAACAAAGTTTCCCATAGGGAACAAAAGTATTTTACGTTTGAGTTATTGCAGACCCAAAGTATTGTGATCTTCATATTTCAATTTAAAAAAGTTCGTAACTCAAATTCACAGACATTTTGGAATCTGTACATACATGTGTGTAGCAAGGTACTTTTCATGTGCCATGTGGAACCTTTAATTTTCTGGTTTAAATATAATTTATTTCATGAATTACCTTTAATACCAACAATGTTTGAATGCAATATTTACCATTTAGAAGAAGAAATCTTAGTGTACAGAATAACAAACCTCATGAAAAATGTGAGAGATTGTTCTGTACAGAACTTGGAATGGCTGTTTATCAATAGCAGGTAAAAAGAAGGCTTCTATTAAATGTTCAAAGAAGCCAGTCAGTACCTCTTAATTCACCATATAGGTGATACAGTAATAAAAGAATTTCTGCTACGTATTAAAAGTGTGAAGACCTATTCAATAAGTATTTGCTTTACCAATAACCTGTAGTACAAGCACATGTATAAGCAGGTAATTATGGGAGTCAAGAGTTATGTTAAAATTAAAGATACTGACTGGTATTACTTGCTCACAAAACATTGTAGTTGCTGTACAGTCTATGCTGTAAGTGGTGTACCCAATGTGATTCCTGGAGGACATAATATTCTGTTATCCTATGGGAGTGCACTGCTGCCACACCTATTGAAAGTAAGTTTTGCTGTGGAATAGTTGTATCAGATGTCCATACCAGAAAACAAATCGCCACTGTGACACCCTCGTGTTCTTGGTATGCTATTAGCTGTTATTACAGGAATACTCTTCACATGGAGGAGGGAGAGAGAGAGAGAGAGAGAGAGAGAGAGAGAGAGAGAGAGAGAGATTGGAGAAAATCATGTTCTTAGGAGGAGCAAGCTTTACAGCAGCATATGCTGTTAAAAGCATGGTGAGATTTTCTTTTTCGTCATTTCCAACATTGTACACAACTTTCTTGCACTTTTATGTTATCACATTTTTCCCTTGAGAATGGAGAAGAGAGAGGGAAAAAAAAAATTAAGCGAGCTCTCATAATAACTGAAAACTACTTGCGTCATTTGTTATTTTCAAAATGTTACTCTCTTTCCAAATACTGTTCTATTTCTTCAAACCAATTCTGAATTTCTCAGGTTATTACATATTATTGACTGTACATTGTCCAGCAATACTTCTGTTGTTACTGGATAGTTTATAATTTGGCACTGCCTTTGTGCCACTGGTATTGGCTAGTGTACTTTTGCAGGTAAGAAAATCGACTGGACTAGAATGTCCTGTCATTATAGGACAAATTCAGACAATATGGAACTTTTTACACTAAATTTGCAATATAATTTCACCCTTGTCTCTCACAGATTGTAGCAGCCATTGGGGTGCCAGCTTCTGCAGCTTTTGCTTTCAGGTTTGTTTTTTGCTTGGGCCCTACATTGACAACCAGTCACTTCAGTGATTGACACCATGTCAAGACTGGAACCAAGATTCACAGAAATAAGATTCAATGGTTGTAATTCATAGTGTAATAATTTTGCTCACTGACATGTTTTGAATTCAATTTTAAAATAAAACCATGGTACCAGTCATTGTTTGGGTGTCAGACTGGAAAATTACAGTTTTAAGACACCCCAACCTTAAAATTAACAGCTGTGATCGATGTTATTTTCAACAAGTTCCTTCACTTCCTACATCATCATGGATCAGTCCAATATAATATTATTAATAGACTTAACTTTCAAATGATACAAATCAGGCATTTAAGAGGAGCCTTAACGTTGGCTTTTGTGTTTGTCTCATTTAAATGTATTTCTTGTCTCGTATCAAAGACTGAAGCACTGTCAAAAACTAGTACTTCTACCTTATCACTCAGTTAAAATACACCGTGTCATGTACAGGCGTTAATAATATCATGGCATTTAAATTTCTGATCAAAGAGAGAGCCAAATTCGTAAGTGCATGTTGCAATTACAGTATCAGCATATATGCAGATCGGTAATGCATCACTTCAGATAAAGAAAAATAACAATTTTTTTCCGCTTACACGTAAGTAATACTGTAGTAGTTCAGTTGTAATTTCTGTTGTCAGTAAAGATACGCCTAAGCAAACGATGTCAACTTTTCTTTAAGGGACGTCTTCACTCTTTTCCACACTTGATTTTCCGAATTATACCTGTAGTTAAAAGCTTTGGCAAGCAAGGTAATTTGTTAACCTCCGTTGAATCTTAAATAGTGTCTTAAAACGGGCAAATAAGTAAAGCACTCATAAAATTAATAGTAAATAATTTATAGGTCAGCTTCTCAAACTTCCAAAACACTCGAATTTAGGAATTTCATAGCAGAACAGTCACTGTTTTTTCTCGCTAGATTAGAAACACTTCATTATGTTGATGTGTAGATATCTAGAACATCGAATACAAAAGACTTACGAGGGCGCAGAACGAAAAACATTTTCATCCGTGTTTTGACACTTCGTTTTTGCCAAATTCAGATATGGCGGACACCAGTGATCTCTGGCGGACACCCATGATAATGATATGATCATGATCTGTGGCCGGCACGCGCTAGAGCCATCTATCTGTAGGTCCGGTAGTTCAGCATCCCTTACATGGAGGTAGAATAAGGGGAGATGGCGCTACAGACTTACGCTGTACGTTGTTTTGAAGCCAGTGGGTGGGGCCTGCTGCCATCTTGGATCCCCCAAAACATTAGCAGACGAGTGTTTACAATTCTTTCGTGTTCGTTATTTCGGTCGTGTGCACGCGATATTTATTTTATATAGTAAATGTTACACTGTTTTAGTGAACAACACAGCATAAGGGACGCAACTTCAATCGTTTTTCTGGTCTTAAATGCATATTCGATGCAGTACTACGACACCAAAATATGAAGCTTCTGGCCTCAGTACTGTAATTCCTTTTTGTTTATACAACGAATACCCGAGAAGAGAAGTATGTGCTGTGAAAAGCGTGCTTTCATAATCCATTTCTATTCACTTTCATTGTGTGTGTGCCGATAATTGATAAAGCCAGAACTCCAAAACAATGATTGATAGTTTACAGGCACCGATTTGTATTCGTTGCATTTTCAAATGTTCAGGATTGCAAGAAACTTGCCTTATTTCCTTTGGTGTCCCATAGATCTATGCAGGGACGATATAAACAAGCCAGCTGTCGTGTCAACAAAGTGAAAGGTTCGTTAAATTACGAAGGAAAAGAACGGAATTTAAGATTGTCAGGCCCATCGTAGTTTACACATCTACTTTGTTTTTAAATTGTACCTACCAAGTGACATTCAGTGTGGCAAATAACAGCAATTTACAGGTTAACACGACAACACAGTGATTAATATAATGATCTAAGTAGCCTGGACATTGATAAGGAACTTTGCTTTAACAAATATGTAAACCTTTAAGTACTCATAATTTAACCACTGTAACATGTGTTCCACATATTTTACTGAAGATTTAATTAACTACATGAAGTTACACTACTTTTGTATTAAATTATCGCATTTTAAAACATTAGTCTACATTTTCAGGATATTTATTGCCAGGACATTTCAGTTACTTGGGAATAACCAAACAATGAAAACCAAGTGTATTGCTCACCTCCAGAGAGTTCTTCGCATTGGACTGATAGGAAATCTAAAGTCAAATCACAGAAATAAAACCATAATGTATTACTTCACAGTGCATCAGAATTTCAAGTATATATAAGAAAATAGCGATTAAATAAGTCCACTTATGGATGAAATGTGATTTGTTTAAACTTTAGACTACAATCAGAACGATTAGTACACCAGTAAGCGACGCAAGCCGGCATTTTTTTATCAAAACACTTCACGACTACACGAAATCAAACTACCAGAAGCGAATGTTTTGGGGTAGCTAACATGGCGGATCTTGACTTGGGTCGGCTTCAAGTTTGTGACGTCATGACAACTCCTCTTATTTTTACCTCCACGATCCCTTATTTCGCTAGCTTTAGACGCCTGTAATCTATTGGGCCAAAGCCCATACTACAACACACTCGTAACTCAAAACGAACGACAATATCGATATCTCGATAGAGCCTGACAAAGAGTGTTCACATTTTTCTGGAAGACTCTGTATTATTCCATATATATCCATTTACTTTATTTTCACTTAATTACATCAGAGAAATGAAATAATTAACGAAATTGTCTCTTGTGGATATTCTCCAGTGTAATATACATCCTTTTAACAATCCTGCTGGCTGCCCCCTTGTCAGTACCAATGAAGCCTTCAATGGACAAAAAAAAAAAAAAAAAAAACCACCAGAGGCAAAATATTTGAGTGTCAGTAGTCGCTGCTTCTTTCGTGGAACAATCATTTCTGAGGGAAACAAAAAAAAAATGACATGAGACAATTTGACAATTCAAGAGAAATTTTGAAACATAACTTGCTAGCCACTCCATCCACTGTTATGATTATGTAGATTCAATAACTAAAGATTCCATATTAGCTGAATGATAAGTACCTATGTTCTTATGATACACAGATAACACTTACTTTATAATAAATATAGATGTAGTTGTGTGGATAATACTAATAACCCAAAACACAACAGCCATATCCTACAGCTTTCTTGAAAAGACTGTCTTTCCTGTTAATTTTATTGTGTTAATCTTAGCTTGAGTAAGCTCAAATAATTTATATATTTATAGGAATAATTCTAGGTGGTGTATAATTTTTTTTTTTTTTTTGCTCTGAACCATTCACTGTAAGATGGAAAGTTGTTGCCCAATGGGAGATAAGAGTGAACAATATTTTCTGCTGTAGATGTGGCTGAGTGAACTCTGGACATTAGTATACTACCGAACTTTTTGTTACATTAAACAGTCATAATAAGTTATCAGTTTCAGAAAAATGCCACCATCAGCTAACTGTAATCTGAAATAAAGGAGGACACGGAAAATAACTTGATTTTCAAGGAAATATAAAAACATACAACTCCAGGCAGTCCTTCCACATGCTACAACTATGTAGATTCATTAACTAGATTCCTGTTCTGCTCCTATAACATACACACATAGCTGTTATTTTATGATAAATATGGATGGGCTTATGCGGATAGTTTCACAAGCTGCAACATCGTCGCGAAAAGACACAGTGACCCGTATATGTAATAAGTTTCCTTTAATTTACGTCTATGGTCACAATCTTTTCTGTTTAACAGATTACCGGATTCATCGTTTAATTACCATCATCAGATCTGCAGCAAAAATGGGAAAAATATAAATACACTCGCAAATGTATACAGCTTAAGAACAATATATAGAGCATATTGAAAAGTAGTACTGACAAAATTTTTACATTTGTGCGCTTTAAATATGAAGAGGCATACCTGTCTCATAAAAACAAAGTCCTAATGCACTGCAGCCATAGTGGCATCGTCAAATGTTAAATGCGGAATCAGCACCAGCATCATCAAATAAATATAAATCACATCACATGCACGAGTCATGTTGTCAGTAAAACTACTGTTTAAAACAAGCTGCCGTACAGTAGCCGCAAGATGTTTGTGTAGTAAGTTGACCAGATGTCGCTAATGTCAGCATACACTAGTTTTCAATAATTAATTGAAACAGCGAAAATAAAAGGGGGATACAATAGTTAAAGTCTGTAATAAGCTTATAAAGTATAAAAGGTGTTACAGTAATAGAAAGCAATAAATAGAAGAACACGACAAAAGTAATATTGTTAAAAAGACGAAGAGTTAAAAAACAGTGCTTGACATATGCTCTAGTGCCAATATTCTAGACAATGACATAAATATTAAACACCGTTGATATTGCACGAATTCCAATTTTCACATAACATTGACAAGTGTCATTTTGGTTGAGTGTGACTACTATTTGTGATGCAGCAAACTTTCCGCCCATAATCAGTTTCTTCCTACACCCATGGCAACAAATCAGGTGTAACATGGGCAGTACCAGCGTAGATTCAATTTTTCAGGTCAGCTAAAGTGTTTGTCAGAGGAGGAACATACAGACGGCCTTTAATGAAACCCCAGAGAAAGAAATCCAGTGGTGTCAGCTCTGAGGAACTAGGTGGCCATGCAATTGGTCCTTCATGACCAATCCAGCGACCTGGGAAGCGATTATCGAGAAAAGCCCGAACTTCCTTGAGAAAATGAGGTGACGCACCCTTTCTTCATTGTTCTAGGGAATTAAAAAGTTTTCCAGTATATCCAGATACACAGTATCAGTACTTTCGCTATGAAGAAGAAAGAGCTGTACACTTCCAGCTTCCTAAGGGCAGAAAATACATCAACTTTGAGACTGTTATGAACGCATTCCAGGATTGTATATGGATTTTTACTGCCCCATATTCTGCAATTGTGGGTGTTCACCATGTCAGTGATATGAAGTGTTGACTCATTGCTGAAGATTATTGTGTTCGTGAATGTCTCTTTGTCCTCTATCCAATACAAAATTTGTACACAGAATTCCCCACGAGCAACCAACCCTTTCTGCACCAGTTACGTGCTTCGTCATTGTGAATCTATATGGTTTCAAGTGTAAACGTCTTTGCAATACTCACGAAACAGTCTTTTGTGGAATGCTAGTCTTGCGAGACACACGTCGCGTTGGTTTTTGTGGACTGCAGGCAAAGCTGTCCGCAACCAGTTCGACATCATTACCAACACTATGGCGAACCGGTGATTTATGATGTCGCCGTGAACAACCCGTCTCAACAAACTTCTTGTGTCAAGAGTAAATTGTAGGCTTGCTTGGAGGTTATTTAGCGCATTCTGTGCGAAATTTACGCTGAAAAGTTTTGCAAAGTCGGTTTCATGAAACCAAAACACACAGTGAGCATTCTCTGCACCAATGGAAGTAGCCATTTTAACTGTGCAGTACGCTGGCGCTCTTTGTGGCAGAATGGTTACCCAGGCACTAGGTGAAGCGAACCTGAGATTGTTTGCTACAAAATTACACATCTACCGATTCTGTAAGTTACCTCAATAAATTTCTATATCGTGCCAAAGTTGTAGAGTCCTCTTTGTTTCTCCTTGTACATTCCGCAAACCATTATGAAGTGCATGGAAGAGGGTATGTCCCATTGTATCAGTTATTAGGGCTTGTTTCCGTCCCATTCACAGAGAGCATGCGAAGAATGAGTATTTAAATGTCTGTGTGAGCTGTAATTAATCTACTCTTGTCCTCAAGATCCTTATGTGAGTGGTACATATTCGTAGAGTCATCAATTGTAGCCATTTCTTGAAATTTTATGAGTAGGCTTACTAGGAATAGTTTACATGTTTTCAAAAGTCTGCCAAGTGTCTTTAGTATCTCTGTGACACTCTCCCATGGGCCTTTCTCTGTATATGTTCAGTATCTCCTGGTAGTCTTGTTAGGTATGGGTCCCACACACTTGCCTAGTATTCTAAGACTTGTTCACACGAGTGATTTGTAAGCAATCTCCTTTGTAGACTGATTCCACTTACCCAGTATTCTACCAGTAAACCCAAGTTAACCACATGCTTTACCCACGACTGAGACTGAGTGATCATTTCATTTCATATCACTACAAAGTGTTACCATACATGTTGCTATTTGTATGAATTAGCTGATTGGCACTATGGCGCACTTGAGATTATAGTAACCTATACGGTACTAGGCCTATACCTTCTCGTTTTGGAAATACGCAATTTTAGGTAACATTTAAAGCAAGCTGCCAGTCTTTGCATCACTTTGAAATTTTTTCAAGACCTGACTGAATATTTATGCAGCTTCTTTCGGACAGTAGTTGCATAAATATTGTCAGATCTTGATTAAGATAGGCAACTTGCGTTTCTGTTAATGGTCAGTTTCTTATTAAACTATTAGAGAAATATTTAATTTTCTGATCTTTCAGCCAGCTGTTGTTAGGCAGCACAAAAAATATATTAATGGATTCACACTAACTTTATTGTTGGTTTTGAGCGTTTCTGATTTCCGATTTGGCAGAATTTTTTCCCTGCCCCCACAGCCTAGCATCTTTGAATTTCCTTTTGTTGTGATGCCAATTACATCTCTGGTGATGCAGAATTTGAATGCAAGCAGAATAGACGCCGAGTAAGGAATTTCGGAACGACGAACCACTTGTGGCAACTTTTGCGTTTAGCAGAAACATCTTACCTTGTGGTGAATTGAATTCCACCAAGTCTCTACAGTTCCTTGTTGCGTGCTGTCAATAGACACATCGTGTATTTATGACAGAGATTATATGGATTCGGTCATTTGAACTAAAATGAGACGGGAAAATAATTAGAGGGAAGGTAAGAGTGAACAAAATTTGATGATTTCTTTCAAATCAAATACGAACTTCACGGTCTCGCCTTGTAAATTATTTTGGATTCGTGACTGAAGAACCGTATGTATTGCGGATATGATTCATCCAACAATGTGAGAGAATGGGTGAGCGCTCATGGATATTGTGGGCAGTCATCAACGAAATTGGGCACATTGGTAATACGTTGATGTTTACTTATTGCCCATGGGCACTGATGTTCAATTTTCTGTTACACACACACGATTTATATGTTGTGGTGCCCGCATCAATGATACAGTAAGACTAATTTTTTTAACGAAAGGAGACGAGCTAGCAGGAAAATTGTAAGGCTGATCCAAAGAGCTGCAACTACACTTGGACCTCGGACTATACTACTACGAATCGCTTTGTCACCCTAATTAAGATTTGAGTGACGAAGGGGGGGTGGGGGGTACGAACACGTATCACATTTTAGTTGAATTCTTGACTTTTACGCTGATCAAATGTAGAAGAAGTAAAGCTCTCGTGAACCCCAAGATTGGTTTGGACACCACAGTGCTTAATTAAACATCGTCCTATTGGAGGTGGTATGCTGTTGCCTTCCTTCGACTTTGGAATATGGTTACCTAGCCAGTTAAGGGGAGTTCTACAGTGTAACATGTGCTCTAAATCATTTCGGCATTTTTCACGTTAACAAAGACTGGCATAGCTGAAAATGATGTGACTAGGGATCTAACTCACAACCTATGAATTCGTAATCTGCAACTGCATCACAGACACATTCAAATATAAGGATTTTCTTTAATAAAAATTACATACTGCACCTTCCCTCCGCCCCCCCCCCCTTTCATGTTTCTAAACATCAGGGTTCACTACTAGTCAGTTTGTTACCATAACCAGATTTTCTGCTTTCACATTCGTAGGCTTCAACTCACTACCAGATTGTCACCTTCCAACCTAACCTAGATTTCGGGCTGCACTACAGAGCATTCTGTAAGCACAACAAAGATTTCAGGGGGTGGGGATCCAAGGTGTAACTCAAGCCCTTTCTTATATTTTGATATGTTTTGAAGTTCACATGATTTCAGCTGCAACAGTTGTTGGAGTTCAGCTTCCATTATTTGTAAATTATATTCGAACAACCATGATATAGAATGGATTCTGCACAACAGTTAGAGTTTTGGTCTTTTGCAATAATATCCAAAAGGACACTGCTTGCTCAGAGGAACAAGACTGCCAACCACATACCATGTTTTCAGTGGGTGTGGGGAGGGGGGGGGGGGGTGATTGTCACTGTCTGTTCTGGTAATGAGGAAATTTCAAACACATCAGGCAAATATATTGAAAAAAAAAAAAAACCCTGGGAAAATCTCGTTTTTGCCTCAGTAGATGAAATGGTTTACTGTGGTGTCATGTGGCAATGCGTCATTGCTTGCTGGGTGCAGCTGAGTATGTGCACTGCTTCCCTACTCCCTCATTACTACTGCTTCTCCCCTTCCTACTGCTCCCCTCAACCTGCAGTCAATGCTGCCATCACTTCTTGTCACTTGCCTAGCAGCTGCTGACGAGAGGCATGAGGAGGGGTTTGTTTGTATCTGGTTCTGAGACTGTAGGTGCAGCGGCCTTAGACAGGGTCATATGTGCACGAGTTGTGTCTGAGTGGTTGTGTGAATGTGTGTATGCTCTCATTTTCTGACAAAAGCTGTGGCTGAAAATTTAGTTGTGAGAGGATGATTGACTTTTTTTATGTGCCTGTCTGTGACTCAGCAATCATCTTTATGGTGAGTTGCTACCTATCCCCATTATTATCGATTCTCAGAGTCTTTGACAAGCTATCTGTTGCATGGATTGATCACCGCGGCCTCATTTCATCGACATGCTGTCTGTCTCTCGGGAATAGCTGATCACACGTGTGGATTTCCGCGATGGACCAAAAGCCCAGTCCGTTTCTGCAGGTATCTGTAATGGATTGGCTGTGCCAGTCTGAAGCCATTCGGTTCCCACTAAAGTGCAGTTCCTGCATGTCGGATCTAGTCTCACCTATCGGCCTGTGGGCTGGGTCTGTTTCTGAGTGGTGTAATGCAGAGGATTTTTGTTGTTTATTCACGGACCCAGGACTGCGGTGCTCCTTAGCAGGCCAGAGGCCGTGGGTGATGGATTTCAGGAATTGTGACTATCTCACTGCAAATGCATTGTGCAGTGTGGCACTTTATAGACATTTTATTTGTTCTATTACATTTAGGCACTTCAAAAGTAGTTTACACGTCAAAAGTATGGACAGTAAGAAGAAGAAAATTGTGTCAGTTTCTGGCAGTTCCTACACTAAGCACTCGTCTATTTCTCAAAAGAAAAATCACGCAATACCTACAAAATAACAGATACATCACAGTGGGTAATAACTGACAATAATGGACATAGTGGAGCCAACATTTTATTGGTGGTCACCTACAGTGTTAGTTTACACAATTCTTCCCCTCCTTATACACTTCTTTCAAGGCACCTATTTTTTCTGAGGTTATTTCTGAAATCAGTGAAGGTATCTTAAATCTGACTTGTGACTCCAAGGAAATGCGTATTTTTGTCACCAAATATGTTTGTTGTTGTTGTGGTCTTCAGTCCTGAGACTGGTTTGATGCAGCTCTCCATGCTACTCTATCCTGTGCGAGCTTCTTCATCTCCCAGTACCTACTGCAGCCTACATCATTCTGGACCTGCTTAGTGTATTCATCTCTTGGTCTCCCTCTACGATTTTTACCCTCCATGCTGCCCTCCAATACTAAATTGGTGATCCCTCGATGTCTCAGAACATGTCCTACCAACCGATCCCTTCTTCTAGTCAAGTTGTGCCACAAGCTCCTCTTCTCCCCAATTCTATTCAATACCTCCTCATTAGTTATGTGATCTACCCATCTAATCTTCAGCATTCTTCTGTAGCACCACATTTTGAAAGCTTCTATTCTTTTCTTGTCTAAACTATTTATCGTCCATGTTTCACTTCCATACATGGCTACACTCCGTACAAATACTTTAAGAAACGACTTCCTGACATTTAAATCTATACTCAATGTTAACAAATTTTTCTTCTTCAGAAACGCTTTCCTTGCCATTGCCTGTCCTCATTTTATATCCTCTCTACTTCGACCATCATCAGTTATGTTTAGTTTTATTGAAATAAAATAACATCAGTGGTCTTAATGAATCACATATATACCATTTGGCTTGCTTTCTCCATCTAAAAACAGTTCATTACAAAAGATGTTGATGTTAGTACTTAAGAATTTTGCTCACGTTAGTACTTAAGATTTTTGCTCATGTTAGTACTTAAGATTTTTGCTCACATCAGGAAACGCCATCTGCTTGCAAGTTTTTTTGTAGATATTTCCTCATTTTCACTATTGTTTCTTCTACCATAGCTACAAAGACAGAATGTCAACTTATGTCTTAACTTACCCTTGGGATCTCAATTTGTCAGGGAAAAATCCTAAAACTTGCCTGGAAATCAGGGAGTTGCAACAACCCTAGTCCACTGCCTGCTTTTATTGGCTAGTGGAATGACCATGCATCACTCTTTAGTCTGTAATCAACAGTATATCACTCTTATGTTCAACATAAGGGAAAGGGAAAAGTATGTTTCTAGCACCAACCAAGAACCCGGGTCGACCGAAGCGTCCGATCACACCCAACGGCTTTGACACGTTACGTAACGCTGTTGTGGTGTGTGACGTCATGACGGTGCGGAGTTTGGTTTGTGAGTGTGGCGCGTTTCTAGGTGTCGTGTCGTGGTTCGTGGTGCCCTCTGGTGGTGTGTTTAAGGGTTTCGTGTTGTGTGGTGTATTGGGTTCAGTTTGGTCTTACTGATTCTTGTGGCTGGTTATCGTTTTGGCTGTGTTTGGAGTGGAATTGGTTTCATTGAGTTAACGATTTAGCGTTTTTGTGTGAAAGTTATTGTAGTGCCGTTTGCTGTAGAACGTGTGTTAATTTGAGTGAATTAATTTGTTGTTGCTTGTGTTAGGTATGGATATGACCGATAAAATAAATAGTCTGCGACTCCGTGCTATGATGGGCGTGACTCATTTGAACCGGATCAAATTTCTACAATTTTCCGCTTTGATTGCGGAGGTGGTTAAGTGCGCTGTCTGTCGGAATGAAATGACATTGGCAAAATTTCCAGCGTCTTGGAGCAGGGACGGTTATATGTGGCGGTGCCATAGGGATAACCTTATGGTGCTCCAAACATCGCGGTTCCTGGTTCGAGAAGTCTAGGTTGGGCATGCACGAGATTGTGTTGTTGACGTATTACTTTTGTTACAGATCCTATCAAAGTTTTTGCGTGCTTGGGACTGGCATGAGTGAGAATAGTGTGCTTGACTGGTTTTCGTTTTGCCGTGCAGTATGTTCTGAGTTTATTAAGTACAGGGGTAAGTTGGGTGGGCCTGGGGTTATGGTGGAGGTGGATGAGACGCAGTTTGGGAAAAGGAGGTATGGGAGGGGTAAGTCTGTAAGTCTCTGGGTGTGGGGAGGCTGTTGTACTGGGGGGGGGTTTCAGAATTTTTTTTTTTTTAGGGTTGTGTAGGGGCGGTCTAAGGCGGAATTAGTGGGGTTAATTGAGGAGTTTATAGAACCGGGTAGTAGTTTCCGATGCTTTTTCCTGTTGTAGCGGGTTGGGTGAGAGGGGATACAATCATTAACCATAGTAGTTTAGAGTTTAAAAATTATGAGAAACGGGGGTGGGGGGGCGTTAAGTCAGTTCTTGGGAGGGGGAAGAGGCACTCTTCTAACCTACAGTCTCATTTAGATGAGTACTGTTGGCGGAAGAGCGTCCCTGAGGGCCATTGTTTTCTTTTTTTGTTTTTTCTTTTTTAAGGACTATTAGTAAGATGTACAGGCTGAAGGTGGTTGGTTTGGGTGGCTGGGTGGGTGGGTGGCTGCGGCTCGGGGGGGGGGGGGGGTTAGTTTTTGGTACTGTTTTTGTGTGTGTGTGTGTGTGGGGGGGGGGGGGTGTTGGTTTGTGATTTGGTTGTGGAGGATCTATTTTGTTGCAGTTTTTGTTGAGTTGTAGTGTGTGATTGAGATTTTTTATTTTGTGTTTGGTTTTTGTTTATGGGTATTTTATTTTTTGGTGAGGGGTGAAGGGAGAGGTTGGGTTGGGGGGCGGGGTGTGGGTAGGTTGGGTCTTTCTTTTCGTTGTGTATTATTTCGTTGGTTTGTGGTTGTGTGTGGGTGTGTGTATGCATGGGTGTGTGTGTGTGTGTTTGTGGCTAGGTGTGTTCCTGTGTGTGATTGTGGTGGCCGACCTAGGTTGCGGCGCCGGAACTTTGTTGTGGTAAGTTATTATTTTTCTCATTCTTAGAGTATTTGTTGTGTGTCGGGGTCAAGGGAAGTGTTCCATTACAATGTGTGGTTGTAGCTGTGGGGGTTCCGGTATCGGGAGTTGCTGTTGAGCTATATAGGTCAAGGGAAGTGTTCAGTTTGTGGCTGTGGCCGTGGGTGTTCCAGTATCGGGAGCTGCTGTTTTTCAAGGGAAGTGTCCAATTCCAGAGGATATTGTGTTTAGTGGAATTTGGGGAGTTTTGTGTTGTCAGTTTTTTTCGTTGATTTGTGTTGTTTGGTATGATGGTGTGTGCCTAAATTTGTTTATATTTACTTTGTCGCTACCCAGCCCCCCCCCCCCCCCCCCCCCCCCAATTTCCCACACTTGTCCCGTTAGGTTTTTTGTGGAACGTGCGTGTGTTGGTTTTTCAATGTATTTTCTTGTTTGTTGTCATGTTTACGTAATGACGTCATAGGCACCATATTGGAGTCGTGCTGTATGGTCGCTTCCACCATATTTGTTACGTCTTATGTCAAAGCAAACGGGTGGAATCGGACGCTTCTGTATTTCCAAGAACCCATTGGAAAGCATTCTGTCCCCTCTGTACAGGCATTATTTGTTACTTTGCACCATAACTGGTCAGTGTCTGTTGCTTGTCCAACAGACTGTGGGGTGCAGGATAAGTCTCTGGTGGTTTCTTGTCAATTGCTCTCAAGTTGGAAGTGCAGATTTTTTTTTTTTTTTTCCTTGCCTTCCTGGTCAGACCCCTAGGCAATCACAACTGCTTTTGTGCAAGATAGCACAGCTGATGGCTTGTGACATCTTGTTTAGTGAAGGTTTGGGCTGTAAAGGATTATGTTAAATTTATTTATGCCATTGATTATTGAAAAAAAAAAAAAAAAACAAGTCCCTAATTTATGAGTATTTGGTTATGCTTTGTTTAGGATTTTCTAGGTAAACACAATGGCTTTCTCAAAGTTGCAAAGAAATTGTTTTTTTTGAAGCATCTATGACTAATATTAATTGATCTTTTGATGTTTATTGTTCTGTTTGAAATTTTGTTTTGGAGGAATTGAAAACAATATTGTAAGCATTTTACAACCTAAGTTTTATTTCACTCTTCCTAAATATTTTTAATGGGTAGGAGATCTAAGCAATGTTCTGTTGGCCTACAAATTTTCTGTTGCCATACATCTTATGAAGGAACCCTTTTAGATTATGAGGTGCAGGTAAGTGTCACACTTTCAATATATTTTAATCTGCTTCTGCATAGTATATGCTACATCGTCCTAGTAGAAACAGCACTTCTTTATGTTGCACTTTAGTGTCTAAAATGATGATTCTATGTTACTGATATGTTGTTTCCTGGCCAAACCTGTTTCAGGGCCAGTAGCTCCTTCTGAAATTAAAGTGAAACAAGAGGGACAAAGGGAAAGGAGCAGGGAGGTGTGGGATGCGGGAAGAGCTATGTAACAGTTGCCTAGAACCACGGATCAGGGAGACTTAATCGGTGGAATATGGAGAGACTGACGCAAACACATACTTCGTAATTAACTGCATATACTATACCCAGTTCCTCAAACATCAACACATATGCTAATGCATAGAAGAGATCATAGTGTAGTGTTGACCATGTCCCTGGGCAAAGAGACGTGAACTTGGAAACCAAATTTCGGAAATATCTGAATATGTTTTGTATTGTGAATGATACTAATGAATAGTTGAAAAAAGTTTTACCTTCTCCTTTGTAACCATCTCCAGCATTTATTCTGTAAGTGTTTTTTTTTTTTTTCTACATACTGTACCTTAAAATATGCTGCTCTGTTTTATAGCAGTGATGAGTTGTGTAACTTACTGTAAATTTCGAGGGTGATCAGGAAGTCTAATCCACCGGTATTTAGTTGGGATTCTCTGGCTTGCCTGTTCTGTTTCATCGGTTTGTCAGGTGCCATATTGTTTACAACATGCTCCTATGCTGTTTGCATTGCTGAGTTGTCAGAATTTTCGTTGAGTGGGGGAGGGTGGGATGGCTGTGTGCTCCTATGGAAATTATTGTTGTACAATAAAAAGTAGTATACAGACAACTAAAGATGCAGTGCCATTTTCTTACAGGTATAGGTATTATCTGATGTGTTAAAGGAGGATGTTTATTTTGATCAACAGTGATCTTGACAGCACTGTTTCGGTACCTTACTATACAGGGAGTGTCCCAAACTGTTGCCACTTAGAATAACTCTGAAAGTGTGATAGTAGCTGAAACGTTTGTGGGACAAATGTTATGTGGGACAATGGGGCCAATAATATGATGTTGGTTTTTTGTTGCTAGGTGGGGTTGCGTCAGAGATATGAAGGTCACTTTTTTTGGGGTGGCATGAACGTCCATTTACAGAAGGTGTTCAAAGCGATGGCCATTGGTATCAGTGCAGTGCTGCAATCTTCTTATCACAGATTGAGTGATATTCCTTATAACATCGGCACTTATTGAAGCTCTGACGATTCTCTCTCGTATATCGTGCAAATAGTAAATATTCACCGCATACGGTTTATCCATCTAACGTGCCATTGACATGTACACACCATTCGACGGTTTCGCAATACAACACTAATAGAAATGGTAAGACTAGAATCGTTGAATCAAGTGAATGTGAATAATGTATTCTTTTGAAGAACAGATCGATACGCTTCTCATTTACGGAGAATGCCAACGAAATTCAGTGAGAGCTAGAGACTTATACGCTGAAAGATATCCTCATTGTACTCACCCCACATGTTGTACATTTAAATATATGTATCATAAATTGAGAACAACTGGATCTTTAACACATCGGAAACATATCCGGCAAAGGAAAGTTACTAACGAGGAAATGGAAATTGGTACTCTTGCCACTGTGGTTAGAGATCATTGTGTTAGTTCGCATCAAATCGCAAGGGAATCTGGCATGTGCCAGAGTAGTGTTGTTTGTGTTCTGCATTGCCATAAATATCATCCTTACCATATCAGTCTCCACCAAGAATAAACTGGTACGGATTGTATGCATCGCATTGAATTCTGCCAATAGGTTCAACTTCAGTTTCATAGGGATGACCCATTTATTAATTTGATTTTATTTACTGATGAGGCTACATTCATGAACTATGGAAATGTTAATTTGCATAACATGCATTATTGGGCCACTGAAAATCCATGTTGGCTGCAGCAAGTTGCACACCAAAAGCCGTGGTCGGTGATTGTGATAGTATAGTGTGGGATTCTGGAGGATGGAATTATAGGCCCCTGTTTCATCAAAGGAAATCTTAATGGGAGGAAGTATGCCACATTCATGCAAGAAACATTAGGTCTGTTATTGGAAGAACTACCTTTAGGAAAAAGGAACAGAACGCGCTATCAACATGATGGGTATCTTGCACATTTTTCGCTGATGGCTAGAAATGAGTTGCAGGGACAATTCCCAAATTGTTGAATTGGACATAGAGGTGATGTGCTGTGGCCGGCTCGTTTGCCAGACTTAGCGCTTCTGGATTTTTTTCTTGTGGCGATTCGTAAAAGATATTGTTTATAAAGATGTTCCAACTACTCCTGAAGATATGCAAGAGAGAATTGTCAAAGCATTTGCTTCAATAAGTGCAGATGTGATAAGAAATACCACTTACATAATAAGAAGATTGCAGCACTGCATTGATACCAATGGTCATCACTTTGAGCACCCTCTGTAAATGGACGTTCATGCCACTTTTTTGACCTTTGTTGACCTTCAAAGATCTTACTGTTACACATCATTTGATTTGTTTCGATAGCCACTATCAGGAAATAAGTACCAAATTATAGCATCCCATTTAAAAAAAACAAAGTTGAACTTCATATCTCTGATGCGATCCCACCTAGCAACAAAACACCAATATTATATTATGGCCCCCATTGGCCCATTGCAACATTTGTCCCAAAAACTTGTCAGCTCCTATCATACTTTTGGAGTTATTTTTCGTGTCAATAGTGACTCGCCCTGTACACTTAGCAAACAGTGTGCAACAACACTAATTTTCTAAATTCTTATCTTGAAGATGCCTTTTAATCTGTTGCAGTTGATGAACTTTTAGTACAGTGAAAACTGAATTTTGAGCTTCTTGGAAAATTTTGTTTCTTTGTACAGTGGCTGATACATTAATCAGCAGTAGTTTTGGAAACATTTGCAATACATAATTTTCTAAATGCAATATAACTGAACTTAGCCGACAAATAATAATATTCATTATTAATTGCATTATTGTGGTCAAACAAAAATAGGCAGAGCAAATTTGAATTTGGATCTCCTCATGTGGATCAGAGCTAACCGCATCTTTTGTTAGATGGCAGGACAAAACCACAGATTGTGGTACCACCCATCAGCTGGACACTCCTATTTCAAGTGTATACAGTATGGTGATCATGATGTCACTTATTACACATGCAAGCAGATACAAATAATAGTAGTATTTAACTGCAGAAATACAATAAAATTAGTGGGTTAACTGTTTGAATTAGATGGGACAAAATAAATATAACAGTCCTAATAATGAAGACGTAGCAGAACACATACTAATGCAACAATCAAGCAATCAAAATCCTCAACTGTCAGCAAAACCTGCAAAAAACTGGTATCAGAAATTTCCCTTGACCTATATGGGCTGGCTTAGACAAAGTCCACAATACCACGAGGCTACACATGGTTCAAAAACCCAGTACTGGATACTTCACTTGACCAATATACTTCCAATGAAATCCATGATACCACAAAATCACATACAACTTGACAAATCGTGTATCTGACATTTCACTTGAGCTACAGAGTTATTACAATTAAAGTTGTTCCAGTTTCAAAACGTTGTAGAAAAAAGAACCGCTGCTCAGAATAATGTCAGATTTTAATCGAATGTTATCGAAGAAGGGGGAAGTGTTATGGAAACAAAAAAATTTAATGATAATCTCTCTACTAAATGGTGCTATAAGCAGCATCATGTAAATGAATTTGCCTACAAATGACAAATTAATAGCATTATGTCAGATACAGTGTCAGTTGCACATTAAACTGGCTGTGCTGTACAAAGTGCATGACCACACAAGTTTGGCATTCATCAGTTGTGGCACTGTTAATTAGATAAGCGTGCCACAACGGATGGGATAAATTGAGTTTTACTTGTCCTGAGGCCAAAATCTGTATAGAAAGCAACATCACTTTTTGTTATTAGACGGCTGAGCCTGCCGTAGTGGCCGAGCGGTTCTAGGCGCTACAGCCTTGAACTGCACGGTCGCTGGTTCGAATCCTGCCTCGGGCATGGATGTGTGATGTCCTTAGGTTAGTTAGGTATTAGTAGTTCTAAGTTCTAGGGGACTGATGACCTCAGATGTTAAGTCCCATAGTGCTCAGAGCCATTTGAACCATTTTTATTAGACTACTGAAGGACAAGTCTATCATGTATACATCATTTTCTGCCAGAAGTTGATTTCAAAAAACTGGATCTTCTCAGTGTCTCAGAGGCCACAATTGAATGCATTGCACAATGTGTACCTTCAGTTCAGCTACACTTGCAGTCAGAGGACTGAACATGGCACTTTTCAGACAACTCAATAGCCAGAAGTCACATGGATTAAGATCAGGTGATCTGGATGGTCAGACTGTAGGGAAATTACGGCAGATAATTCTAGCATTTCCTGAATGCCTCTGCAGCAACACCTTCACTGACTGTGCCATCTCCTACCAACACATTGATGCTGTTGAAAGGTTGGAATAATGTTTGTGTGCAGAAGACTTTCATGGCATTTGCCAATGGCTGTATGGGCAACAGGACCTGCAGGACCCATGTCCTCAAAGAAATATGGCCCTACTCTAGATTGATGCTGTCAACCCACACTACACAGCTACCTTTGCAGAATGAAGCAGCACTGGTTGATGTGTGAGTAGATATTCCATTGCCCTTATTCTGCTATTCTGGAAATATATTGGAAATGGAATTGGGCTTTGTCTGTCCACAGAATATTTCACAGCTATTCATTGTCCACTTCCATGCAACCAAGAAACTCTAGAGCAGATGTTTGTCTTACTGGCAGGTCAGTATGAAGTGGGTCATTTTGTGTGGATAGCATTGCAGGATGTTTTGTAGAATTTTATGCCCCATGCTTACAGACATGCCCCAGGTTCGGTCAGTTCCCTGTGCACTGTGTTTGCACAGCATTGCTCAACCTCTTTTGGAATGCTGTGGCCACATCTGCTGCTGATGTTGGATCATTTTCTTCCTCCCTCTGCCACATTTCACTTAAGAAGAACCGTCTCTTCAAATTTTGAAATCAGTTTTGCCAGACCTTTGGCAAACAGCAGACCAACACCTTTTTTTTCCCATACGCTTGAGTATCGTGAACTTCTGCATAGCTACTGGCAGTCACCATTCTTGTAGAAGAGCTATACCAGCAGTGCACAATCCAGCATTCAGTTACTAATGCTGAGCATCTCAGATGAAAACTGAGGAACAGCTGTGTACCTCACATCTTTTATTTTCTGTATATTGCCTATTACAGTGCCATCTAGTGGTAAAATTTTCATTCATCCCACCTCCCATAATATTTCGCCCTTCAACTATATTCAGTTCAAATTTGACATCTTTTCGAGCAATAGTTCTTTTTATACAGCGTTTTGAAACTGGAACTTCTGTTGTAATCACCCTGGATATAGCTAAAACAAACTCCACAATACCACAAACCTAATGTGCTCCAAAAATTAATATTGAAAATCTAACCTCTCCAAACAAATTCCACAGTATGTACCAATCTCAGCCCAACAGTGTTACCAACAACAAAAAGAACATCCCAAAACTTCATAAAAAAATTGCATTAACTATTCTGATACACCAGAAACACACAGTTATACACACTAACACACACACCTTACATATTAATAAAGAAGTAAAAACATGCTAGTCAGTCTATATACATAGCTGGCAATACCAAAATGGTTTGTCACCACAATGTCTCGAACAGCCAGCCTGGACTTATCAAACAAGGAACTCCTCTGAATAGAACATCATGTGTTGTCCCACAAACGCCATCACCACATGTACTGATCACTGGTAAAAAATGCAGCAATTTTGACCAGTCTCATACCTTCTCCACAAATTGACATTTCACATACTTATCAATTAAACCGAATAACTGTAGGAATTTAATCATCGTCCACGTCATCTGCCATTGTGAATGTAGAAAACTATTTGTGAACTGTGTTGTCATATCAACAATGAACAAAAAGACAAAACATAAAATTAAATCTCCAACCATAAACAACACACACAGTAGTAATTCCAGATGCGAAAACTGCACAAAACTGCCAGCATCAAAATAGCTCACTAACAGGCCGGTCACACACTCTTCCAAATTTGTTCTCACAAACAACACTGACAGAGGCCAATGAATCACTAACATCACTCACAAACACTTTCGAAAATGAACATTCCTCACTAGAGAATGCCACTTTGTACTCCACATGTCCTGAGCAAACACGATCCGTTTCAAGTACGCTGCACCACCATGACATCGCATAAGACGATATAATCACATCACTGGTCAAAGTGGCACTGCAAACTTTGGTTTACCCGTTAGAAGACACTTGAACACTTGCACTTTGCATTTCTACTGCTATTTACAAAGCCAGCCTATCTTTTTATTTCTTTCTTCTTCTTCTTCTTGTTCTTCTTTTTTTTTCAAATCTTCTGTATGATTGATCATCCTGATTTCTATATTACTTGAATTTCATATGGTTGGGCACTAATTGCATGTGCTTGGAGAGGTGTTCCAGGAAATCTTCAAAAAATATTGAAAAGTCTCACTCATCTGGATTATTGTAAACATTTAATTTTTGCACAATTTAAAGCAGTTTTGGGTTAGTAGACAATAGGCGAACATATTATTGATACATAGTGTTATGCTTGCAAAGGTAGCAGTATGTCCATTCTCCTGAATGCCATGACAGTTGGGAATGTGGGGTAAGGAACTTGCAGATGTTCTTGCTTATGATGCCTGTAATGTGAACACTAATTTGATGGGTCATTACCCTGAATTCAGTGACCTTCTAATAGAGATAGAGTTATGTATCAATGAAAGAGTGGGTAAGAATGTAAGCTGCAGTTATTGAAATCTTACTAGTCGACCATGATGCACTTCTTGACTGTTCTAAAGGGATAAAGTTGCCAAATCTAACGACAACTTGAAAATTGAACAATAATGCGTTGATTCATGTTAATGTGAGAGGGCCCACCAGTAAACTGTATTTGAATTATGATACATTCATCACTTCACAAGTTCGTCGTCGTCATTACAGAGTATTTAGTGTGTTTTCAGTGGTTGACTTGGTCCAGTTTTTTATGTTATTTGCTATCCACATTTTTATGATTTACTATTGTAATACTTTAAAACTACTACTACTACTACTACTACTACTACTAGTAGTAGTAGTAGTAGTAGTAGTATTGTTGTTGTTGTTGTTGTTGTTGTTGCATTCAGGTTCCTCTTAGGTCAGTTGTTCGTTATCTTTTTTTTTAACACATTCTGCAGACAAAAGGACTGGAGAGATCTATGAAAAAATAAGAAAACTAACCCAGTGTAGGCCACAGTAAATAATGACACTCTTATCATCTCACAGTATACAACGGTACAGGAAATTGCAGGATATATCAGATTGGTACTGGAAACAGGACGAGATTTTACATTTACATTATCAATTCAAGGAGATAGCTATGTTAACTATGATTCTGAGATCTGCTGAATGTTTTTGATTTTTGTAATCAAAGCTATACAGGTGGTAAATGACACTGAATGGACTATTTTAAGGTAAGGAATCGGTGATCAGATGTGGGTGAATGAGACTTCACTATATTTTAAAAGAGTAATATGCCTGAAGAATGCATGTGCAGTCTTGTTTGCTTTGAGGTATAAATGATTGTTGTTATTTATGCCTTTTACTTCTCTTTATCACAAACTATGTAGAGTTTCCAATTCTTGCATACCTTTTTCTTAGAGATTTGAGATGCCCTTCATAACTATTTATTGTTAATTTGGCCACTAAATGCCAGTCTGTAGAAGTCACCATCCAAGTTAGTACTTGGATCATTTAGAATTATTTGGGTTAATTCTAGAAGTGAGCATGGTATGCTACACAGTTACTGTTGAGCTACTGAAGTTCTTAGACTTGATTTTGTCAGTGGTACTGTGTTAATCATACTCAATTTATTGTTATGCAGTTAATTGGCAACTGACTTGCTGCATTGGATAAACTGGTTCCCCTCAGATCAGCGCTGTCGGGCCTGGCCAACACTTCGATGGGTGACCATCCGGGCCGCCATGTGCTGTTGTCATTTTTCAGGGTGCAGTCAGCCTCGTGATGCCAATTGAGGAGCTACTCGACCAGACAGTAGTGGCTCTGGTCAAAGAAAGCCATCATAATGATTGGGAGAGCGGTATGCTTATTACACGCCTCCTCCTCTCCACATCCTCAGCTGAGAATGACATGGCAGTCGGATGGTCCCAATGGGCCACTTGTGGCCTGAAGATGGAGTGATATGCTGTTAATTAGTTTTCTCACTCATCATTAACTCACCAGGTTTAGTGGGGTATTTGAGCACGGTGGAAACTTTGAACTGGGCTCCAAGCTTCTACTAACTTACTGACACAATCATGACAGTCTTATTAGGAACTTCCTCAAGTTCACTACAAAAAGAATTAGGCAAAAGTGTTCCACTTTTCAGTGAACTAGAGTGCATCTGGCAAATTGACATCATGCCGCAGATGTAACCATAAATGACGTGAGATGCCTAGAAGCAAAATTGTACAAAAAGGAACTTGGGATATAAGAGAGGACTCACAAATTATTTTCACCTACACCTCTCATAATAACCAGAATGTCATAGTGAGTAGTGCATATGGGCCCATAGAAAGTTCTGATCACTTTCAGAAGCAGATACTCTTAATCACAGATATGAGGCCATTTATGATTTTCATGGCAGGTAAGAGAAATAACTATGGGAGACTTTGTTCTTTATCAGGAAACTAGTTTAATGTTCAGAGTTGCCACTCATAGACGATGGTGTTAATATTTGCGGTATTTACATGAACAGGGTTCAGAGAGAATTTAAATTAGCGTCGGATGCTAACATATTAGTGGGCTCAGGTGTATGGGAGGAAAATGTAAGGTGTCTGTGTTGATGAAATCAAATATGTTGTACTGTCAGCTGCGATTGTCATTGGTGGGAAACAATGTTCCAAGAAGGTGGTGCAAGATAACCAAACACATGTTGCACATGCTCTATGACATTTGATTCACTATAGTTACAAACAAATATTGTTCAAAGTGTGTGATGATGGATGACACAAAATGTCACTTCTCTAAGGCAGTGTTTTAATTGCCTATGTGTCAGATGTGTGAGCAAGCGGTGCAAGAGGCAATCAGGTGTTGTAAATGTGGCATTACCCACTCATTTCAGTCCAATAGGACCCCTAATGATCAATGCAACAACTGCAGTTGTGAGCATTTCACCACATATGATCAATGTAGAGACTATCATAAAAGAAGATGTCTTAGGAATAGAGTGTTACTCACCAAATCCCATTTCAAAAAGGTGTAGCTACGGTAGAGTTTTTTTTTTTTCAAGTGGTAAGGTGGTTATGTGGTTAAAATTACTTACATGCACTGGCCGTCATAACCAGCAGTCAGATAGTATGTCTTGCACTGCATGTATGATTTCAGTAACAATTCTCAGTAATTCAGCCACCACAGTCCACATTCAGCTCAGCTGCAAGCAATAGTAAAAGTGCATTTTTGAGGGCACCACAAGCTAGTGTTATGAATTAACTGCCAGAAGGGAGACCAGTAGGCCTCCATGTAGATCTGTGAAGACACAATAACTGCCAGAGCTTTTCCCAGCACTTATATTGATCATTACAATTTCTTTTGTATCCAATTGTCTTAAATATTTACTGATCCCACAGGAGATAGCAGAACCTATACTAGTATTCATTGGCCAGGTTCAGAATACATGAAGGGCAATAATCTGGTTTAGAATAACTCTCAAGACCTAACTGATGACTTGTACAAACTTTTTTTAGTATTAATATATCAGCATGTCAAAAGTCAACTAGATCCAAATGTCAGACCACTTATTGGAGTTAATCCTCTGGATCTTTGTCATGACAAATTGGATACACTGTCAACGAGTTCTGACAGAGAAGGCGTGCTTATGTGGTGCATACCATTTATCGAGCAGTGTGGCAAGAGCACATTCATCCACAAAACTATAGCTTACCAGTGATTAATGGTATTGTCTACAGTATGAAGCC
Source organism: Schistocerca serialis cubense (assembly GCF_023864345.2). Lineage (NCBI taxonomy): Eukaryota > Metazoa > Arthropoda > Insecta > Orthoptera > Acrididae > Schistocerca > Schistocerca serialis. The sequence goes on along the minus strand of NC_064642.1, from coordinate 793,773,164 downwards.
CCCTGCGGGTTCGGGGGTAAGAATAGGCCCGCGGTATTCCTGCCTGTCGTAAGAGGCGACTAAAAGGAGTCTCAAACGTTTTGGCCTTAATGTGATGGTCCCCATTAGGGTTTGACCTCCATTTTTCCAAATTCCACAGAAGTACGAGCCTTTTGGGGAAGGACACCTTACGTGGTGCACCATCAGTCCTCTGTGCCCTACGACCTTGGCACTCTTGATCGTCTTTGCGTCGTACCTGCACCCTCCGTCCCTCATTTTGGGCATAGACACCTGATGTATTGTGTAAGTACCGCCCTTAGTGCGTCACCACCAGCACCTACGATCACTATGGACTACCCATGGCACCCAAAATCCAGCACGGTAGCCAGCCCGTTGTGGTGGGGTCGTCATGTACCCTCTAGGTTGTAGCCCCCTGACAACACAGGGATCGTACTGCCGATGCCTGAGCTGACACCTCCCCACGTAAGCCAAGGAGTAGGTGCTCGTCTCTCTGGGGCATCGGGACTCCCGGCAACGGCCATCCTGCCAGGTGGCCTTTGCTGTGGCTGGGTGGCGCCCGTGGGGAGAGCCCCTGGTCGGAGTGGGTGGCATCGGGGCGGATGCCCCGCAATGAAGCGGGTGAAATCTCAATCTGGTGGTCGTCCGACCGCCAATGTCTCTAAGCGTGGTAAGGTGGAATTTAACGCTGTGACATATAACCCGAAGTCGTTCCCTTCCCTAGCCACACCATGGGAGGAACGTAGGGCTGCAGACAGACAGGAGCCGTATTCGCCACGATACCTTGTATGCAGCAGAACTGATGGGGATTCGTTTTTGGGGACTAAGCCTCTTTTCTTCGTGCACAATCTCGAAGATAAGTTTGGGGAAGTGGCATCTCTTTCCAAAATGAGGAGCGGGGCCATTTTGATACAAGCAGCTTCATCTGCGCAGTCCCAGGCATTACTCGCCTGTGAGAAGCTCGGTGACATCCCCGTCACTGTCACTCCCCATAAGTCCTTAAATTTGGTCCAGGGGATTATTTTTCATAAAGATCTTCTGCTACAGTCTGATGACGAGCTACGTGAGAACCTGGCACGACGAGGTGTACACTTTGTCCGTCGTGTCTTTCGGGGGCCGAAGGATAATAGGGTCGCTACCGGTGCTTTCATCCTGGCCTTTGAGGGCGACTGCTTGCCTGAGAAAGTCAAGGTCATGATATACCGGTGCGATGTCAAGCCCTATGTCCCGCCCCCTATGCGATGCTTCCAGTGCTGGAAATTCGGACACATGTCCTCCAGGTGCACTTCCAGCCCCACGTGTCGTGATTGTGGACGACCTCCACATCCTAATGCTCCATGTGCTCCGCCTCCCACCTGCGTTAACTGTGGGGAGCATCATTCTCCCTGCTCACCAGACTGTGCAGTCTATCAACGAGAGCGGAAGATACAAGAAATTAAGACCTTGGACCGTTTAAGTTACCAAGAGGCAAAGAAGAAATTAGAACGGCTCAACCCCACACCTATGTTGAGGAGTTATGCTACTGTCACACTGCCGCCACCAGCTCCTGCACAGACTCCCTTCTCTGTTGGCCCACAGAGAAATCAGGTAACGTCTGCCCCACCGCTGGGACAGGCCGCTCTCTCTTCCACTGCTCCCAAAACACTGAGTTTGGGAGCAGTGCGCCCCAAGCAACCGGGGACGTTGGTCCCCACCTCTCAGCCGGAGCGGCGACAGCCCTCTCCGGCTCCTCAGCCGGGGAAGCGACAGCTCCCTCCGGCTGCCCAGCCGGGGACGCAACAGCCTCCTCCGGCCTCACTTGTTCGGAAGGGATCCCTTGGGGGCGTCCCTTCCAAGGACTTCCCCAGTGTCTCACAAGACACTAGCCAGTGGCTGAAGAAGCCACCAGCTGCTGGTCGAAGGGCTTCACGCTCTTCCTCTGTTCCTGATGATGCGTCAGGAAAGCCCTCCCAGCATGACAACCCTCGTCCCAAAGACAAGAGAGAGAAAAGGAAGCTCTCCAAGAAGGGTAAGGACCCAGTGGTTCCCGCACCAACGCTCCCTGTCAGCTCAGCCTCTGAGGACGAGGTCGAGCTCTTTGCGTCCCCTGATGACCTGGATCTCGCCGTCTCCTCAGAAACGATGGCCGTAGTGACTTCCGTCGCTCAGTCGGTGGCAGCATGTGACCCTGCCAAGTAATTTGCCTTTTCAGTGCCTGCATGCCCCTACCGGACACGCTTTGTACAATCCTCCAGTGGAATTGTGGCGGTTATTTTAGCCATCTCCCTGAGCTACGACAGCTCCTAAGCCTAACACCTGCTTTCTGCATTGCCCTACAGGAAACCTGGTTCCCGGCAATGCGGACCCCTGTTCTTCGTGGATACAGGGGCTATTACTGCAACCGTAGCACTTACAATTGTGTGTCAGGTGGAGCCTGTGTGTATGTCCTTACCTCTGTATATAGTGCTCCTGTGCCCCTTCAAACATCATTGGAAGCTGTGGCTGTCCGTGTAAGGACTACCCAGGACATAACCGTCTGCAGTGTCTATCTCCCTCCAGGTGGTACAGTCTCCCTGACCGACTTGGCTGCACTTGTCGCCCAACTCCCCACGCCTTTTCTTCTCCTGGGGGATTTTAACGCCCACAATCCCCTGTGGGGTGGAACGAAGGTTACTGGCCGAGGCAGGGAGGTCGAGAATCTCATCTCCCAACTCGACCTCTGCCTCTTAAACTCTGGCGCCGCCACACATTTCAGTGTGGCGCATGGCACGTTCTCGGCCATAGATCTGTCGTTGTGCAGCCCAGGGCTTGTACCATTGGTCCACTGGAGAGTCCACGAGGACTTGTGTGGTAGTGACCATTTTCCGATCTTCCTTTCACTACCACAGCGTCACTCCTTTGCGCGCTCGCGTAGATGGGCATTTAGCAAGGCAAACTGGGACACGTTCTGCTCTGCTGCCACTGTTGACTCTCTCCCCCATGGTACCATCGATGTGGCGGTTGAGACACTGACTGCAGCGATTGTTTCCGCTGCGGAACGTACCATTCCTCGTTCGTTCGGGTGCCCCCGGCGAAAGTCGGTGCCTTGGTGGTCTCCAGAGGTCGCTGCCGCCATTAAAGAACGTCGGCGGGCTCTTCAGCGACATAAGCGGCACCCGTCTTTGGAGAACCTCATTTTATTCAAACGTCTCCGTGCTCAGGTACGGAGGCTTATCAAACGGCGGAAACAGGAGTGTTGGGAGAGGTACGTTTCCAAGATTGGTTCCCGTACTTCCCCCTCCCAGGTGTGGCTGAAGATTCGGCGCATCTTTGGATTGCAGTACTCTACAGGTGTCCCAGGGCTTACCATCAACGGGGCAGTATCCACCGATGCCGATGCAATCGCCGAGCATTTCGCTCAGCACTATGTTCGGGCCTCTGCGTCGGGGAATTACCCGCCTGCGTTTCGCGCGCTCAAACGCCGGGAGGAAGGCAAACGGTTTTCTTTCGCTTCTCGCCACCCTGAGGCGTATAACGCCCCATTTAGTTTGTGGGAACTCCAGAGCGCCCTGGCACAGTGCCCCGATACAGCCTCTGGGCCAGATGGCGTCCACAATCAGATGCTAAAACACCTGTCCCCGGACTGTCAGCGATGTGTTCTTGCCATCTTCAACCGCCTATGGGGTGGTGGTGTCTTTCCGTCGCAGTGGCGAGAAAGTACCATCATTCCGGTGCTGAAGCCTGGTAAGGACCCGCTTACTGTGGATAGTTATCGGCCCATTAGCTTAACCAATACTCTGTGCAAGCTGCTGGAACGCATGGTGAGTCGGCGGCTGTGTTGGCTGCTCGAGTCTCGGGGTCTCCTGGCTCCATGCCAGAGCGGCTTCCGTCAGGGCCGTTCCACCGCCGATACTTTGGTCCTCCTTGAGTCTGCAATCCGCACTGCTTTTTCCAGGCGCCAACACCTCGTCTCCGTCTTTTTCGACCTCTCCAGAGCATATGACACGACGTGGCGGCACCATATTCTCGCCACGTTGCACGGGTGGGGTCTCCGGGGCTCTCTCCCCATTTTTATTCAGAATTTTTTATCTGTTCGGACATTCCGCGTTTTAATTGGCACATCCCATAGTTCACTTCATATCCAGGAGAACGGCGTTCCACAGGGCTCTGTATTGAGCGTGCCCCTTTTCCTTGTGGCCATTAATGGCCTTGCAGCAGCAGTAGGGTCGTCTGTCTCGCCCACGTTATATGCTGACGATTTCTGCATCTTTTTCAGCTCCTCCACCATTGGCGTTGCAGAACGTCGGTTGCAGGGAGCCATACGCAAGGCGCAGGCGTGGGCCCTAGCCCATGGGTTTCAGTTTTCTCCTGCGAAGACTTGTGTTATGCACTTTTGTCGGCGTCGCACTGTCCATCCCCACCCTGAGCTTTATCTTCAGGATGCTAAGCTCAGGTTTGTTGACACTTACCGTTTTCTGGGATTGCTGTTCGATGCCCGGCTTACTTGGCTTCCACATATTCGTGAGCTCAAGCGTCAGTGCTGGCAGCATCTGAATGCCCTCCGCTGCCTCAGCAACACAACTTGGGGTGCCGACCGTAACACGCTGCTGCAGCTCTACAAAGCCCTTGTGCTGTCCCGACTGGATTATGGGAGTGTGGCGTATGGCTCAGCGTCGCACTCAGCATTGCAACTGCTGGACCCCATTCACCACTGTGGGGTTCGACAGGCGACAGGAGCATTCCGCACCAGTCCTGTTAAAAGCCTACTTGCTGAGGCTGGGGTTCCTCCGCTCTACATTCGGCGTCAAGAACTCTTAGCCAACTATGCTGCCCACGTCCGTTGTTCTCCCCGTCACCCTAACTACCGTCTCCTTTTCACCGATGCGGCAGTCCATCTTCCACGCCGGCGGCCGCGATCAGGCCATGCAATTGGGATCCGTGTTCAGTTCCTGCTTAGTGAACTCGGGTCTTTGCCTCTTCCATCTGCTTTTGAGGTCCGCCCACATACACCACCTTGGTGTATCCGTCGGCCGCAGCTTCAGCTGGACCTCTCCCAATGGCAAAAGGATTCAGTTCCTCCTGCAGTCTTGCGCCGCCAATTTCTTGCTCTCCTCGGCGAATCCCGTGACTCGGAGGTTATCTATACCGATGGCTCGATGGTTGATGGCCGTGTGGGGTACGCTTATGCTCATGCGGACTATGTCGACCAGCGCTCCTTGCCGGACGGCTGCAGTGTTTACACTGCAGAGCTAACAGCTATTTTTCGTGCCCTTGAGCGTGTTTGTACCAGCACTGGCGAGTCTTTTGTCATTTGCAGTGACTCTCTCAGTAGTCTCCAGGCTCTTGACCAGTGCTACCCACGCCATCCCATTGTTGTTGCCATCCAGGAGTCCGTTCATGCTCTTGCACAACGTGGCCGTTCAGTGGTGTTCATATGGACCCCGGGACACGTTGGGATAGCGGGCAACGAACACGCCGACAAGTTAGCTAAAGAAGCCACCCGCAAACTGCCGTTGGAGATCGGCCTCCCGGCAACTGATCTCCGATCGGTGTTACGCCGTCGGGTCTTTGGGATGTGGGCCGACGAATGGCGCACCCTGTCTGTACCCAACAAGCTGCGGCGTGTAAAGGAGGCCACGACTGTGTGGGGTTCCTCCATGCGGGCCTCTCGGAGGGACTCTGTGGTTCTCTGTAGGCTCCGCATTGGTCACTCTTGGCTGACGCATGGTCATCTGCTGCGTCGAGAGGACCCCCCTCATTGTCGCTGTGGTGCGCTTATGACGGTGGCCCATATATTGTTGGACTGTCCTCTTTTAACCACCCTCAGGCGAACTTTTAATCTCCAGGGTGCTTTATCATCTCTCTTAGGTGACAATGTCTCTATGGCAGATCGGGTTTTAAGTTTTATTCGCGCAAGCGGCTTTTATAGGTCCATTTAAATTTTTTTTTAACATCACCCTCTTTTGAGCTCTCTCTTTTACTTAGTTTTGTGTTGTGATTCGACTCCGCCCTAAACTTTTAGGCTGGAGGTTTTAATGTGTTGCAGAGTGGCGGGCTCATCCTATTATTTTCGTGATCAGTCAGCCACAGTTCTCTGCTGTGCAGTTTTAATTCCTTCTGCCTTTGTTCTCTATGTTGTTTTTGTTGCTGTGCTCTGTTTTCCATGTTGTCTTACAATGGACCATGGGGCTTTTCTTCCCCTGGAGTTTTTTTTTTAGTGCTTCGCTTGACTGGTGGATAGTTCCCCTGTGCTCTGTGTTTTTATGAAACAAGGGACCGATGACCTTTGTAGTTTGGTCCCTTTAATCTTTAACCCAACCAACCAACCTTGTCTGTAGTGTTCGTTGCTGCCTTTGTGTTCTTTTAGCGCCTGGGGGGACGTCTCCTCCCCTTTGGTTTTTATCTGCTCCGTAGATTTCCGGCTCGCCTGATTTTGGAATGGGGGACTGATGACCTTCGCTGTTTAGTCCCCCTTAAACATCCAACAACCACCACTACAGTATGAACATCAGTTCAGTTCAATGCAGCATGCATAAAGCTACCTGTGTTCCAAGAGAACAGGGCCCCTGTTCACACAATTTGCAGTTTCCAGGACTGGTTTTGTGAGGACGAGTTACTCCATGTGCAGTTGTATTGCATTAGAGTTGATGGTAAAGTCAGATGAAATGATGCATTCTCAAATTCATTTTCTCAAATTCAGCAATTAACATAGTTTGCATAAGTCATAATTGTCATTCTGGAATCTGGAGCTTCCAGACAGCTGACCAAACTGGTACAGTAATTCTTTTATTAACAGAATATCTAAACCTTGTATTCTTAAACAGCCTTTTGCCCATGGTGGTACCTTCATCAAATTAACTCAGTATGTGATCTTTTCCCATATTCTCCATTTCTCACTCTGACAAATGACTGGGAAGTTTTGGAATACCCGATCACGAATGATTATCTCATTCTGATTACTTTGACAGCAAACTCACTGCTTCCATTCCAGATTTGACACAGGTAAAAAGAGATAATGATTAGTTTCACTCCCCATCTTGTGTTTATAGTTGGATGTATGATGTTTGACTGTTTTGTGTATGCATTAGATGTCAGATTCTATATCTATTCCAGAGAAAAAATAGATTGCTGCCCTGCAGAAGTGAGCATACAATGTGGTGCAACCCAGAATTACTCTGGAGTCATTGGTTTAATATGATCAGCATTATGAGAAAAGTTGCTGAAAATGCATTTATAATTAAGCCAGGATCAAACAATTCTTGATACAATGCAAGAGACATTTGGGAGTCGTTCTGTGCCTCATTCAACCATGTTGCTAACATGACAGACAAGCAGCAAAGAGTGAAGTAGTTTAGAAATAGGAAACACACTTGTGTCATTGGAGGTACAGGCACAGGCTGGATAGAATACTCTGCGGACACATTTGTCCCACCATCCATTAACCCTTAAGAAATTTCATTTAATCTCATGTTGGAGGATCAACTGGAAATAAATGAAACTTCCAAATTGCTGGGAAAAAACCCTGGTGATGCAACAATATTATGAAAAGGAAAGTTGCTACTCACCATGTAGTGAAGATGCTGAGTTGTCACAGATAGGCACAACAAAAAGACTGTCACAAATAAAGCTTTCAGTCATTAAGGCCTTCATCAACAATAGACAACACAAACACAACTCACTCACGTGATTGCAGTTTCAGGCAACTGAAACCACATTGCGAGCAGCAGCGCTGCTTGATGGGAGTGGTGACTGGATGGGAGTAGGGAGGCTGGGGCAGGGAGGGGAGGGATAGTGTGGTGGGGGTGGCTGACAGTGAAGTGCTGCAGGTTAGATGGAAGGCTGGTGAGATGTGGGGAGGGGTGGGGGGAGTAGCCGAAAAGGAGAGAAGTAAAGAGACTGGGTGTGATGGCGGAATGACGGCTGTGTAGTGCTGGAAAGGGAACAGGGAAAGGGTTAGTCACTGTCCTCACCCATCCTGCCCCTTCCCTGTCCCCATTTCCAGCACTACAGAGCCACCATTTCACCATCACACCCAAACTTTTTACTTCTTTCGTTTTCTGCAACCCCCTCCCCCCCCCCCCCCCCCCCTCCTCCCCACCTCTCACCCGGCCTCCATCTAACCTGCAGCACTGTTGTCTATTGTTGACAAAGGTCTTAATGGCCGAAAGCTTTATTTGTGACAGTCTTTTTGTTATGCCTCTCTGTGACTCAGCACCTCCACTATATGGTGAGTAGCAACTTTTCTTTTCATAATATTGTTACATTCCATCCTGGATTTTCCATTGTTTGATTAAAACCTGATGATGCCTGCACATGGACCATCAGGGGCATTGCAGAATTTGCTACATAACTACAATGAAATGTGAACTATGGAATCTCTCCCAATGTTGTGGCACTCACAAATCATTATGCCCATTTAGATACAGGCAAACTGAGCCTGGTCATGCCTGGTATAATGGGCAGATTCCTGTAAGGTCGTGTGTTATGAAAACTTTCGAATGGGTTGTCAGACACAACTGGGATTTTGGTTGAATCACAGCTGCTTATTGTGTATAATACAAAATAGGTTCAGAAGAAGAGAAAGGGTGACTTAAGATAATTGTGCAGTATTTACAATTGACATCTTATCTGCATTTGCCAGTGGTTCTTCCTCTTACAGTCATCTTTTAAGTGATACGTGATGAAGTACAAACTCATACACTGAGATGACAAAAGTCATCGGATAGCAATATGCACATACAGGGTGTTACAGAAAGGTACGGCCAAACTTTCAGGAAACATTCCTCACACACAAAGAAAGAAAATATGTTATGTGGACATGTGTCCGGAAACGCTTACTTTCCACGTTAGAGCTCATTTTATTACTTCTCTTCAAATCACATTAATCATGGAATGGAAACACACAGCAACAGAACGTACCAGCGTGACTTCAAACACTTAGTTACAGGAAATGTTCAAATGTCCTCCGTTAGTGAGGATACATGCATCCACCCTCCATCGCATGGAGTCTCTGATGCGCTGATGCAGCCCTGGAGAATGGCGTATTGTATCACAGCGGTCCACAATACGAGCATGAAGAGTCTCTACATTTGGTACTGGGGTTGCGTAGACAAGAGCTTTCAAATGCCCCCATAAATGAAAGTCAAGAGGGTTGAGGTCAGGAGAGCGTGGAGGCCATGGAATTGGTCTGCCTCTGCCAATCCATTGGTCACCGAATCTGTTGTTGAGAAGCGTACGAACACTTCGACTGAAATGTGCAGGAGCTCCATCGTGCATGAACCACATGTTGTGTCGTACTTGTAAAGGCACATGTTCTAGCAGCACAGGTAGAGTATCCCGTATGAAATCATGATAACGTGCTCCATTGAGCGTAGGTGGACGAAACTAAAATGAGCTCTAACATGGAAATTAAACATTTCCGGACACATGTCCACATAACATCTTTTCTTTATTTGTGTGTGAGGAATGTTTCCTGAAAGTTTGGCCGTACCTTTTTGTAACACCCTGTATATGTATGTTGGTAGCATGTAAAGGTATATAAAAGTATAAAAGGACAGGGCATTGGAGGAGCTGTCATTTGTTCTCAGGTTATTCATGTGAAAAGATTTCTGATGTGATTATGGCTGCATGATGGAAATTAACAGATTTTGAACATGGAATGGTAGTTGGAGCCAGATGCGTGGGACATTCTGTTTCGGAAATCATTAGGAAATTCAGTATTCTGAGAGCTACAGCGTAAAGAGTTTGCCGAGAGTACCAGATTTCAGACGCTATCTCTCATTGTGGACAACACAGTGTCCGATGGCCTGCATGTAATGACTGAGGGCAGCGATGTTTGCATAGAGTTGTCAGTGCTAACAGACAGTCGACACTGCAGGAAGTAACTGCAGAAAACAACGTGTGGACAAAATTTGGCATTAATGGACTATGGCAGCAGACAACTTTGGCAGGAGACAACCAATGCGTGTGCCTTTGCTAACAGTACATCACCTGCAGTGCCTCTCCTGAACTCGACGATATCAATTGGACCTTAGATGACTGGAAAACCACAACCTTGTCAGATGAGTCCTGATTTCTGTTGGCAGGAGCTGACAGTAGGGTTAGAGAGTGGCACAGATCCCATGAAGCCGTGGAACCAAATTGTCAAGAAGGCATTGTGCAAGCTGGTGGTGGCTCCATAATGGAGTGGGCTGTGTTCAAATGGAATAGACTGGGTCCTCTGGTCCAACTAAACCAATCACTGACTGGAAGTGGTTACGTATGGCTGCTTGGAGACCATTTGCAGCCATTCATGGACTTAATGTTCCCAAACAACAATGGAATGTTCATGAATGACAATGCACCATGTCACTGGGCCACAGATCGAAATTGGTTTGAAGAACATTCTGAACAGTTTGAGCAAATGATTTGCCACCTAGATGCCCAGCATAAATCCCATCGAACATTTACGGGACATAATCCAGATGTTAGTTCATGCACAAAATCCTGCACCAGCACCATTTTTGCATTTATGGGTGACAGTAGAGACAGCTGGTTCAATAGTTCTGTAGGTGACTTCCAGTGGCTATTTGATTCCATGCCACTTCGAGTTGCAGTATGCTGGGCAAAAGGAAGTCTGACATGGATATTAGAAGGTACCCTATGACTTCTGTCACCTCATTGTATACTGATACATAAGCTTCACACTATTAGAATTCCAGATACCTTCATCACAGATTATCTAAGCACTGCGTTACACTTTACGGCCATAAATTTGTTTGAGGATTGAGGTGGTGGAGCAAACAGAAAACTGCAGATCCTCAGCCTAGTGTTGAATCCTGATTACTTCTTATGTTAAAGCTTACCTACAGCCATCTGTTAAATTATTACAATATGTGTACCTCTTTATCAACAGCTACATGTCTCCAGGATACCTGACAAAGACTAGTTCATATTATAATAATACTGAACAATTAGCTGATAAAAAGTGAACAAGCAGTATCACGTCACAAATTTCAGGCTGCCAAGTTTGTTGCTCAAATGCGTGCAAAACCGTGTTCAGTGGATGCATTTGGGAGATCATATGAAATCAATAGCCTCACTGAAATCAGTAATATGAACTGCATGGCCTTTAGGATTACCGAGCGAGGTGGCGCAGTTGTTAGCACACTGGACTTGCGTTCGGGAGGACGACGGTTCAATCTCGTGTTCGGCCATCCTGATTTAGGTTTTCCGTGATTTTCCTAAATCGCTCCAGGCAAATGCTGGGATGGTTCCTTTGAAAGGGCACGGGCGACTTCCATCCTCATCCTTACCTAATCTGATGAGACTAATGACCTCGCTCTTTGGTCTCTTCCCCCAAACAACCCAACCCAACCACAGGGATTAATCTTGAGATATAGGGCTGATGTGGTATGCCCACATTAGACATACTTTTCTGAGACTAGAATAAGTGATTAACCTTTGCGATGTGTTGGTCCATACTTCGTATTGCTCACATTCTACCACAGTTCTCAGCCTATACTGATAGCTAATCTGACTTTAGGATTTTACCACTTTAGCATTGAGTTAGCTCCTTACAGATTAGACAAAACACAGTACCACAGCATTAGAATTCCTCCACGCCTTACAATGCTCTGCTCTTTGAAATGGTTGAAATGATTCTTCGTATTTGCTGCATATCTGTGGCAGAGAAATTAATGTTATGAAGAATTGAAACTGTTAGTTGACCTACTTAACTTCTTCTGGATGGTTATCTTTTCTCAGTTGAAACAAAAAGTTTTCTGGTGAATGATAACTGTTACTTATCAAGAACACATCCTTAATATCCATTTCACTGGTAGAACCAGCACTTCAAAAATTTTTCCCAGCTACTCACTTTGCTATACCCATCTGCTTCTCAAAAGTGAAATGTCATATGTTAACAGTACATTCATAACAACCCTGTTATGTGATCATAATACTCATTGACAGGTCGACAACACCTAAACAACCATTTGTGAGTAGTGCCTTCTTTTGTCCTGACTTGCAAACAGAATGGTCATACTTTACTTTGGAACTTGCCAGTGTTTATAATCCCATGAATCAGGATATGGTGTTTGTTTGTAGTGCTGCTTGGTGATAGTCATTATGGGGATGGGAGTGACAACATTTCTGAATTTTGTGAGGCAGTGATGAATGGCAGGTGCGAGATGCTGATTGTGTAAACACAGTGTGAATGCAAACTGAAGGTATGTGATGGTTGCAACTGTTGCTCAGGCCAGTGGGGTACTGTGATTTCTCTTGAAGCAACAGAACACCGTGTTGTTTTGATCTGTTTTGCAATCTGAAGATGTCTGTTTACGATGTCTGATTATGAAGCACTATTGATAGTGAAACCTTACAACGTATAGTGTTGAGAGATGAAGTTTTTTCCACCTTAAAAAAGTGTCGGCATAACCTTCCTGGCTGATGGTATGACTGCATTTGAGACTAGTTTGGTGTCTGATGAAAAATAGTTAAATTCTTTACTTGCTGTCTTTGTTACAACTTCTGTCCTCAGAGATAATTCTCTAATGGAAGAGATCACTTTCTTGTTCAATGCACTGTGGAAGTTGGTCACAAATATCAGCACATCACTGTTCATGTTAGATTTGTCATCTATGAGAGGGAGCACAACAGCTAAAAAAATTAGATTAACTTCAGAAAAGGAAGGAGTGACTGAACTTACCTCACTCATTTCTTCTTCCAGGCTTTCAGCTAGTGATAGCAAACCTGGAGTTCTTCAGCTGTATATGTTGGAAAGACCACCAGTCTTTTCTTGCCATAAACTCACGACATGCTTCAACGACTACTGTAGGGAGTGATGGTGGAGCAGTGTGTGTTTCAGAGAGCGAAAGTATTGACTTAGCTTCTTGGATTTAAAAAAAAAAAAAAAAAAACCTTAATCTCAAGGTGTGCTGTGGACCAACATGATGAATGGCTGCTGAGGCAGCACAGTTGTTAACGAGCAGCCTCTGGACAATATGTTGCTCCTCAGTTGTATAAGGCTTACCAGGTAAATGGAACGCTGTCTGGGTTGACTTTATGGATCCCTAGCTGTTTGTGGGGTCTCTATGGAATCTCAAAAAAGATTCTGAACTGTATAGGTGGGCCGTTGAAGACCACCAACACCCACACAACTAAGAGGGCTCAACAGAATAGTTCCAAGGAATTGCTTTATGAAAATCGAACCTTGATAATTTTAACAGGGCACAACAGTGTCAGAATGGATTTATTGATGTATAGAGGCTAGTGGCCTTTCAAGAATGATCCCCCTTCTGTTTCAGCAAAATGTTAGACAGTATTGTTGGAACTGTAAAGTCAGATGGCTTTGCAACAGGGCACTTTTGGTTGAAACTGCTTCATCTTGCCAAACAACCACACTTTTGTACTTTAAAAATTTTGGTAAGTCAATTGTAGCTGCAGAAAAGCACAACACACACAACTTCAGTGAGGACATCATAAGTTGTAGAGAACATGTTCACAGACACTGATGGATTTCAAAAAGAATAGGAAGTGCAAGGTGGAAGAGAGATTTGCAGCATATGAAGAGAATGACTGGTGAGTTGCAAAGTGGCCAATTTCATCCTAAACTGAAATTCGTCGTGTTTTGATAGCACATTGTGGCTGGATTTATTTGACTGAAGGTAAGACCTTTCCTGTCTAGTCTGATTCGGTGTTGTAATATCAAAGGTATTGTCGCTGTACAGTAGGGTTTGGTAACATGTGAGGAAGACACTCATGAAGCAGAGTCATTATCCTGAATGCCACACTTCTGAATAAACTGCATGGTGATTCTGGAAGAAAAGAAAGTTAAAGAAACTGAAGTGACCAAGAGAGTTTTATGTGTTGGGGCAAAAAATAAAGAATCTTTACTCCTGCAACCTCCTGTTCTGTTAACTGCTGTTGCTACCACTCTAAGAAAAGCTGTAGTCAAAGTCAGTGCTGCCATGCAAACACAGGCAATAGGTATTGGCATAAGTACAACTACATGTAAATCTGCACGCAATAATAACTATACTACTAAACCTGCAGTACTTCTAAACCAGTTCCAGCAGAAATTACTGCCAGATTCCAAAGACAACCTTCAGCCATGAAGCTGGTTAGTTATTACTTGTTCTGTACATCAAATTCACGATAAACATTATGACATGCAGTGTATCAACAAAACAAACATGGAACTCTTATAGCCAGCTAAACAATATTTTTGATATGGCTAAATGATGACCATTTACAGTTTTTTTCCTTTAAATATGACTAATTATCTCTACCCGAGAGTTCCTCTGTAGTATAGATTATTGTGGTTAGTGAGAGAGATAATGTGAATTGTTCAGAGCTGACATAGATATGCACATTTAGTCGCACCAGAAACTGTAGGTCCAGAAACACACAAGTATGGATGTCTGTGAGTTAAGAAACATTGTGGCATTTCTGGAACATTGGTTGAAGATTAATTCCTTTGAGTTTTGGTGTACGGCTTGATATTGACCTAGTCTCCCCAACGCTGTACAACAGTGCTGGCGTGGCTGTGTTGGCTATTCCCTCTTCATGTTGACTTCTTCTCTGAAAAGGTCCATTTCAAAACGCAAGCCCTCGAAGCATCAGGACGTGGAGATTAGGACGTAGCTTGGTAAGGGAATGAAAACTTGCAACTTCCTTGTATTATAACTCTTAATTAACACAATATTGAGAGAGTGCAAGTACAAACGTCTTTATCACCCCAGCTCAAAACACTGACAAGACACCGAGATAGAGTAAAAAAAAAAAAAAAAAAAAAATTGACATATGTAAAAAAAAAATTGTTGGTATCGCTTTCAATTTTCTGTCAGCTTACTCAAGTATAATCATACCTCCCTACAATATCTATGCCACATGGGGATGGCGTGAATAAGAATCGTTACAAATATTTATTTATATGTGTAGACCATTTAAAGAACCTACACAAGATGGAGTTGTTAAGGATAAACACCTTTAATATACATTTGAAAATACTTGTGCTATCTGATAGACGTTTTTATGCGTAGATTGTTAGAGTGTTTCATAGGTGGCTATTTCACCCCTTTCTGTGTCAAAGGTAGATCCATTAGAGGGTAATATTTCCTTCTAGTGTTGTACTTGAGAATATCTTTGTTACCCTCAAATTTAGATTAATTGTTGATAACAAATTTGGTAAGTGAGTAACTGGACTGGGACATTGTGGTTAATATTCTCAGCTGCTTAAAATGATACCTGCAAGATGTACACATGTAAACTCTGCATAAATTCTAATTACATTATTTTGTGCAATGAGTATTTTTTGTCTATGCAATGAGTTTCCCCAGAATATTATCCCTAACTCCACAAAACTGTTCAACCTTATGCAGACAGACAGCATCACACAAACAGGCTGCATCTCAACAAAAGGTGACATCCACGTCCAAAAAAAAAGTCAAAATCCAAAGAAAAATTTCACGAAATCATCACATCAGGGGATGTTTAACTGACCAACATGTATACAAGAGAGACGGATTAGAGAAACCCACTTTGATTAATGCTTGCTGTACTGCAATGGAATCTAAATTTCAGAACACATGTGCAAGAAATAAATCTTGTAATACAGGACAGTTCCTCATGCCTGTGCCTACAAGAGATGCATCTTAAACTTTCAAACAACCTTGGTTCAATGCACCATCTGCAATGCGGTTGGTACGGGAGATGAAAGGACCACCTTCTAGCCACTTTATTTGTCGATAATACAAACAATTCTCCACCTGTTACTCTTTCCATCCACCATCAAGGAGTATTTCTTCAGGCTTGTGTTGCATTAAGAATAACTCTCCTTGGGAGATCTCAGAGCGTGGTACTGGAGGGGGGGGGGGGGTTGAGGGTTGTACATATATGCTTATCCTAGGTTTTGAGTAGTTGAGAGCTGAGAGGTTCCTCTTTGTCAAGTGTTGCCTGCCTCCTCAATGTAGGGGTGGTGACACAGTTCGGCAGCACCCCTTTGCTCTCCCATGCTAGCTGATACTTCCCTTTGGGAAGTGACAGATGAATAGCAATTTAGTGACCACTTTCCCATTTCAGCTGCCACCAAGTGAACTAAATGGATGCAAACAAAGCCAAGTAGATGCTTTACAAGCTGTACTCCAACATCAACCCAGTTCTAGGATTTGGCAAACATGTAACTATAATCATTTATGGGGCTGCTGATGTTAGTTCCAATGTCACCTTTAAACCTGGCAAATGACCAGTCCCTTTGTTGAGCAAGGAGTGGAATTTAGTCACTAGGGACAGATGGGTGGCACTGTGAAAGTTCCGATGTAATCAGTCTGCTGACAGTCTTACAGCCTTTCACATTGCTTGGGCAAAAGCTCAGTATGTGAGAGTGAGCAAAAAACAACCATGGCGAGAGTTTGTACAATCAATTATATGTTTCATAGCATTCCAAACAAAACTGGACGCTGAAGGGAAGTGGAGGTTGATGAAAGATGGTCTACAAGAACCCACAGAAATAGTTTTAATTACAGAAGAAATGGTGGAAAGCAGAGAAAGGGTTGAAAAGATTGTAATAAGTTAATGACAGAGAAGTGAGGCAAGAAAGAAAATGATAGACAGTGCAGCAAGATCAAATAAAATAATTCATGAAGAAAAGGAAAGAGGTAGACATCATCTGCAAAGGAAAGAAACAGTAAGCAGAGAAGAAATCAATCACAGAGCTCGAAGAAGAAAATCAAACAATAGAAACTCCAGGATATCAGCAATCTAGGAAAGAATAGATTGCTACGCAGCATAAAGCTGACGTGCCGAGTTGCAGACAGGTACAAAAAGACACTTACACATTAGCTTTCAGCCAGAGTCTTCTTCAGAAAAAGCCCGGGCGCGCGCGCGCGCGCGCGCGCGCGCACACACACACACACACACACACACACACACACACACACACACACACACACACACGACAGCCATCTCCAGCAGCTCAGACTGGAATGCAACTGTCACACACAACTGAAACAACAATCTGGAGTGGGCAGGGAAGGGGAAGGGATAGAGTGTGTGGGTGAGTGGAGAGAAGAGCGCTGTCTGGTGTAGGGTGCAGGGAGTAGATTGCCACAGGCACAGTGTCGGGAAGGGAGGGGGGAGCAAAAAAGGAGAGGAGTAGGGAAGAGGAAAGATGGGTGGGTGTGTTGGCAGAGGGCAGCACACAAAGATGATGATAGGATGAGAATAAGGAGGTGACAGGACACAAGGGGTGGAAACTGTTGGATGGAGGGTGTGGGGTCAGTAGGTTACCGTAGGTCGAGCTCAGAATAATTTCGGAAGCGGAGAATGTGTTGTAAGGATAACTCCCATCTGTGCAGTTCAGAAAAGCTGGTGGTGGAGGGTGGGAACCAGATGGCTCGGGTAGTGAAGGAGTCCTTGAAATCCAGTGTGTTACACTGAGCTGCATGTTGTGCCTCAGGGTGGTCTACTTTGCTCTTGGCCACAGTTTGGAAGCTGGTTGGTGGTCACACCAATATAAAAAGCTGTGTAATAATTACAGCAGAGGTAGTATGCAACAGGGCTACTTTCACAGGTGGACCAGCCTCTGAAGGTGTAGGATAAGCCTGTGACATGCCTGGAATAGGAAGTGGTTTGTGCAGGCATTGCACCTGGGTGTTTCACAGAGGTATGATCCCTAATGCAAGGGATTGGAATTGGGAGTGGCATAGAGGTGAAATGGTATGTTATGGTATTTGGGCGGGCAACGGACACCACTTTTGGAGGTGGGGTGGGTGGTCTTGGGTAAGATGTCCCTCCTTTCAGGGTGTGATGATAGGTAATCGAAGCCCTGCCGAAGGATGTGGTACAGCTGTTCCAGTCCAGGGTGGTATTCATTCACTAAGGAGGCACTCCTTTGTAGCTTGTTCTTAGGGGTGGTGGATGATTGGGGGGGGGGGGGGGGGAGGGAATGGCATGGGAGATCTAAATGTGGATTAGGTCTGGGGTGATAGTGCCTATCTGTGGAGGCGATGGTGAGACCTACAGCATAATGGGGAAGAGAGTTCTTGTAACTGCAGGTATGCTATCTCCAGGTGGCCAGGGAATTTTTTGTGTGAAAAGGATGACAGCTGTTGACATGCAGGTACTTTTGGTGATTAGTGAGTTTAATGTGGACAGAGATGTGGATGGTGTGGTGTCACCGCCAGACACCACACTTGCTAGGTGGTAGCCTTTAAATCGGCCGCGGTCTGTTAGTGTACGTTGGACCCGCATGTCGCCACTATCAGTGATTGCAAACCAAGCGCCGCCACACGGCAGGTCTAGTCTAGAGAGACTCCACTAGCACTCGCCCCAGTTGTAGAGCCGACTTTGCTAGCGATAGTTCACTGCCTACATACGCTCTCATTTGCAGAGATGACAGTTCAGCGTAGCCTTCAGCTACGTCATTTGCTACGTCCTAGCAAGGCGCCATATTCAGTTACTACTCTGAACAGATAATATTGTGAATCATGTACCGTCAAGAGCGACGTTCATCATTAATGGATTAAAGTTAAGTATCAAAGTAATTACGACCACTTTCTGAATTCTAATTCCTTGTTATGTTCCAGACCTCACGTCAGCATAGTTCTTCCCTCCTCATGCCAGCCTGTGTGAGCTAAAACACGTGCATTTCAGCCTCCTCTAGTAACACAGTGTTGGCTCTTCTGCCAACCCATCAGATGGAGCTGTCAGAGAGGAGGTGGTCAACATCCAAGAAGGTGGCACACAGGGCTGAGGAGAAACAGGTGAACTGGATGCGAAAGGAAGTGTTGAAGTTTGAAGGAATGAGGAAAAGGTTTATTTGGCCCTGAGCCCAGATCATGAAGATATCATCAACAAATGTGGACCAGTCAAGGGTTTGGCATTTTGGGAGGGTAGGAAGGCCTCCACTAAAAAGCCCATAAACAGATTTTCATCTGAAGGCGCCATGCAGGTGCCTGTGGCTGTACTGCAGATTTGTTTGTATACCTTCATGGATGTTGACCACCTCATCTGTCCACATTAAACCCACCAACCATGTACGGTACCTGGGTTTCAACAGCTGTCATGCCTTCAACACCCTTCCATACAGTGTGGCCACCCAGGGACAGCATGGCCACCCAGGGACAGCATATCTACAGTGACAAGAACTCCCTTGCCCAGTAAATTGAGGGTCTCAACAAAGGCCTTCAAAGATAGGCACTATCCCCAAGACCTAATCCACAAACAGGTCTCACATGCCATTTCCGACCAGGGGGTTCACCACTCTTCGGTGAGTTCTTGCTTGGCTACCATGGGCCCCCTGCCTTTGCAGCACCTTTTCTGTTTCCATGCTGTATGTCTATCCTCCTGCTAGTCTTTTTTCCCTCCTTTGGGGGGACATGTCTGGGATATTTTTGGGAATGTATTCTGACACTTTAGTAGCCTTACATTGGAACAGCCCCTCCTCTGTTTATTCTTTCTTTCTTTCGTCATTCTCCAACTCCTACCCTTCCTTTGCATCATCATTTGAGGTTCCTCTTTTTTTCTTCTTCCTCCGTGCGCACTCCTGAAGGCCGTCCCAGGCTTCTGCTGCATAACAGGTAACTGGATAGTGCGTAATTCTCTGCCCCGGGTCAACAATTAGGGTTTGCTCATATCCCCTGGTACAGGCCAGGCCCAGGAGGGGTGATGGCTTAATTGCCAGTTGGTCCCTCTGTCAGAACTTCAAGAGGTATGGCCTGACGTGTGAACGGTTACCTAAGGCAGGTGAGTGCCATCTGATGGAGCACCCCCAGTTAGAAGCAATGCGCCATCAGAGATACTGTCATGGGGGATTCTCTTGCGATGAGCCCGTTATCATCTCAGTCTATGTCTACTAAGTGTAAACAGAATGAGGCTAAAGATTCCAAGACTCTCCCAGCTGCACCTCAGTTCCTCGTGGTACCATGTACTGAAGGTGGTCAGGCCTTTGCTATGCTTATTATTGAGAAAGGTGTTGTTGCAGTGGCAGGTCCTGTGAAATCATGTTCTTGTTTACATAATGGCACATTGCTTTTGCAGCCCAATGTGATTTTCAAACCAAACAACTGCTTGCAGTTTCACTCCGCCATGGCTATCCTGTTCGTGTTGAGGCCCATTGAACACTGAATTCTTCACGTGGTGTTATTTACATGAGGCTGATCGATAGTCTAGCTGAGGGAGAAATCCAGACTTAACTCTCTGGTCAGTTTATCACTACAGTCCACCATAGTAAAAAAGGTTGATGCAACCTTAGTTCGTGTACACACTCTTTTTCTCACATTTTCCATCAAAAACAAAGCAGGCTATGAAGTGGTCATGGTCCAACCATACATTCCAAACTTGATGCCCTACTACCAGTATCAGTGTTACAACAATACTCAAATGTCCTGTCAAAACACAGCCAAATGTGTTACTTGCTGTAGGGATGTTCACAGTGCTGCCTGCCTGCCTCCATCTCCCCACTGTATCAATTACAGTGGCAATTATGCAGCCTCATCCTGAAAAAGTCCTGTGTATCTTGATGAGCAGGCCTTCCAGTAGATCCAGATGAAGGAAAAAGTTTTTACCCTGTCAGTCGCAAGTTGTTGGCTACACGAAAACTATGCATTTTACCATCTGGCACTTACAGTACTATTCTTGCTACTCCTCGCTCCACAAAGGACATGGACATGCAGACTTGTGACCTCAAATTCAGCACCATGACTGTCAAATTGTCCAGTGTCACAGTAGCATACCCATCTCCTTCTCCTCCAGCTGGTGGCAAAATCACTTGTAACACAACCAGCAGGCTGGAAAGGACAGAAAGAATACTCCTGCAAAGACTTTTTACATCCCTCCAGACAACAAACATCTTGAGTATTCATCTGCCAACTGCAAAGGCTCCAAGAAATCCAACAAAGACAAGCAGTCTTCTCCTTCATCGACTCAGAAATTCTCTTTAGTGTGTCACTCCGTGATACTCTTTTCCTGCTGACCTTCATTTCACCAGTGTGCACCGCCAACCATTTTTCTGCACTGGAATCTGCAGGCGGACTCAGCGAGAATGCCCCAACTCTGTAGATCTCATGAAACAGGATCCTCCAGCCCCTGTGCCCTGTAGGAGTAAGTCGTCAAAGGCTGGCACTTGGCAGCCACCAAGGTGATGACCCTTCATTTTTTCTCTCCTCCCCTTTCTCTGTCGTGACTCCTTCAATGGAATGTTCACGATATTCGATCTAACAAGAAGGAATTATGACTGCTCCTGGAATCGCAGTGTCCACTTGTTTTCTGCTTCCAGGAAACAAAATTGCGTCCTCATGACCACTTTGTGTTTCTTTCTGGTCCGCTTGATCACCTCCCCCCCCGCCCGTCCACCCCCCTCCACCCCCTCATAGACAGCATTCCATCTCATAGGGGAGTCACACTGCTCATCCAGGATTATGTTCACAGTCAAACTATCTCCTTGACCACCCAGCTGCAAGCTGTTGCTGTCCACATTTCCCTTCCTCATTTCACCTTTTCCCTTTGTACCATCTGTCATTCGGTGCCACCAGGGCATATTTCCTCCAGCTTATTGGGCAACTCCCTCACCCCTTTTGCTGCTTGGTGACTTTAATGCACACCATCCCCTTTGGGGCTATCCCAGAACCTGCCTGAAAGGTGCCCTTTTGGCTGACCATCTCAATTAACTCAACCTCATCTATCTTAACACTGGAGCATCCACATTCGTTTCAGATTCCATGTACACCTATTCCCATTTAGACCTCCTTATACACTGCACAGCTTCTGCATCGTCTTGAGTGATCAGTCCTTCAGTCCTCTCTGACGCATACTCGAGTGACCATTTACCATGTGCTATCAGTTTGCTGACTCCTATCCTACCTACATGCAAACCCAAATGGCAGCTTTCTAAGGCTGACTGGAGGCTTTACACCTCCCTGGCAACCTTCAACGGACAACTTTTACCTGGTTGTGATACTGGGGAAAATACCTTACCATTGTTATCCTTACTGCCGCAGAACATTCCAATCCTCGCATTTCATCTTTACCATGCTGTGTCCCGGTCCCTTTGTGGACTGAGGTGTGCCGTGATGCAATATGCACATGGAGATGTGGTCTCCATGTTTTAACCATCATCCTGCAATGGTGAACTGTTAGTTATAAACAGTTGCATGCACAGTGTTGTGTTCTTCGAGATTCCAGAAAAGCTGGCTGGGTTTCATTTACTAGTTCTTTTAACAGTTATGCACCCTCGTCCTTTGTGTGGACCAGCCTCTGACTGCTCTCTGGTATAGATGTTGATTCCCCAATTTCCGGCCTGACCATAGCAGATGATGCCATAGTGGTATCCTCTGTACTCGCTACACATGGGTCTTCTGAGGCACGGCTGCCACATTTCTTCTTGAATTTTTAAAAGACAGAGTTTTCAAGGCCTGTGTGGGTTCTGCCTTGTAGGATGCCCTTGTTCATGAAAACAGTGTGCTTCAGGGTTGCGTCCTGAGTGTCGTCATCTTCTCGATAAACATTAACCAGATTACGGCCTATGTCCCCCGGGCATCTCCGGCTTCCTTTTCGTCAACAACTTTGTGATCTACTTCACTTCTCCACGGACTTTTCTCCTTGAGCAGCGCCTTCAGTGATGTCTCGATCGTGTTTACTCATGGAGCATTGACAAAGACTTTCTCTTTTCCACTGACCAAAACGCTTTTATGAATTTCTTGTTGCATAGTCGGTTTCTTCCACCATATTTACATCTTGGGTCTGTTGCTCTGACATTTGCAGAAACTACGAAATTCCTGGGGCTCATGCTTGATAGAAAACTTTGTTGGTCCTCTTATGTGTCTTACCTGGCTGCCAGCTGTCTGCAGTCCCTCAAAGTCCTACATGTCCAAAGCAGTACTTCCTGGGAGTGGATCAGACCATGCTCTTACATTTGTACTGATCCCTTGTCTGTTCGAAACTAGACTGTGGATGTTTCATTTATCCATCTGCATGGCAGTCCATCTTGCACTGTCTGAATACGTTCTGCCAGCATGCAATCCATGCGACCACTAGCACCTTTTACTCTGACCCAGTTGAGAGTATCTATGCAGAAGCTGCCAAACTACCACTTTCATTTCGGCTTGATGTTCCTGTCAGCCGATACGCATGCCATTTCTCTGGCATGTCCGGCCACCCATCCTGTGCCACCTCCTTTGACAACTCCATTAACCATCAGTATGAGGCACGTCCCTTGTCTCTGTTACCTCCTGGAGTTCGGTTTTGGCTATTGCTCCAGCAGCTTAACTACAGACTCCCTGCCACTTTTTGCAGCGGCCAGTGTTCACCTTGGACTTCATTCGCTTCCTAAGGAAACTACTGCAGAGTCGATATATTGCTTTGAGTTTCTCGACCTTTGCACAGAACTTAGCAATAGTACCTTTGTGTACACTGATGGCTGTCGGACTGACCATGATGTTAGGTGTGCCTTTGTTATTGGTATCAATGGTTTTAGTATTGGTTTCTGGAACATCGCTTAGCATTTACAGCAGAGTTATTCACACTGTATCAGGCCATGCAGTACATCTGACAAGACAGGCTTTTCAATTGTGTCATTTCCTCTGATTATCTAAGTGCTCTTCAGTGCCTCTGTGTGCTGTACACAGTCCATCACGTAGTGCAACAGGTTCAAGAAAGCTTCTACTTGGTCACTGTTGAGGGTGCCACTGCAATGTTTGTGTGGTTCTCTAGTCACGTCAATTTGGTGGGAAATGAGGCTACTGCTGCTGCCAAATCTGCAGCCCTCCTACATTGGTCCATTAGTTCTTCCATTCCTTCCGAATATCTCTGTGTCACCATTTGTCAGCAGCTGGTGTCACTTTGGCATCACTACTAGTCTTTCCTTCATGGAAACAAGCTCAAGGGAATTAAACTTCTCCCAGCAGCTTGTTCAGCCTCTTCTAGGCCCTCTCACTACAAGGAGATCATCTTAGCTAGGTTGGGTATTGGGCACTGTCAAAACACCTAAGCTTAGGTGCTCTCTCTCTCTCTCTAACACAACTAATACACGCATGACAAGTCTCTCCAGTCTCTTGCTGTCAAGGCATAACCTGGCTCGGCAGCCACATGAGCTGTGGTCATGTGTGTGTGTGTGTGAGAGAGAGAGAGAGAGAGAGAGAGAGAGAGAGAGAGAGAGAGAGAGAGATTTAATATCTTCATCCTACTTAAGTGCCACATCTCTCTCTCTCTCTCTCTCTCTCTCTCTCTCTCTCTCTCTCTCTGTCTCTCTAATCCTATCAGACTCTGCAGCTATTTCTTCAATGTTGTCAAAATTTTCAAAATAACCCCAAGTTTCTCCTACGTCCGTCACTACTTTGTCATTATCAGACAATATTTCTTCCATTTTGCTTAAAGCTGCTCCTACCTGTGTATCTTCCTCTTTTGCTGCTCCTCGTTTACAGTGCTTTCTCCAAAATTCTATATAGGATCCTCATTAGCATTCTAATGGTAAATAGTCTGTGTGAACCACTGTGAACTGCATGGCAGAGGGTAGGTCCCAAGGTTTTTGTCCCATTCCATTCACATATTGAGCATGGGAAGAATGACTGTTTAAATGTGTGTGTGTGTGTGGGGGGGGGGGGGGCTCTGTAATTAATCTAATCTTGTCCCCACGATCCCTCTGTAAGTGGTGACAAGTAGGGGGGTTGTAGTAGATTTCTAGAATCATCATTTAAAGCCTTTGTAAGTAGGCTTTCTCAGGGTAGTTTACATCTGTCTTGAAGAATCTGCCAGTTCAGTTTCTTCAGCCTCTCTGTGACACCCTCCCATGAGCCAAACTAACCTGTGACCATTCATATTGCTTCTCTCTGCATATGTTCAGTATCACCTGTTAGTACGTGGTTAATTCTCAAAGGGATCTGCGATAGATTATAGTTAGAATAGGGGCTAACTCTGCCACAAATTCAGTATAGAATCTGGTAAGGATTCCATTGGGCCTGGAGCTTTGTTCAATTTTAACCATTTCAGCTGTTTCTGAACACCACTGACAATGATACTTATTTCACTCATCCTTTCAATGGTACGATTATTAAATTGGGACAGTTTTCCTGGGTTTTCCTTTGTGAAGGAACATTTGAAAACAAAGTTGAGCGTTTCAGCTTTTCGTCTGCTATCCTGAATTTCAGTTCCTGTCTGTCATAAGTGACTTTGATGCTACTAACAGCTTTTACATACAACCATAATTTCATTGGGTTTTGTGAAAGATCATTTGACAGTGTTCTGCGACGGTGGTGACTGAAGGGTTCACACATTCCTCTCTACTGCCAATTGTGTTTCGTTCAGCATCTCTATCTACAGCCCTATGCTTTGTTTTATACCAGTTATGCAGTGGTTTGTGTTTCTTTAGAAGTTTTATTACAGTGACTGTATAGCATGAAGGGTCCCTCCCATTATGAACTGTTCTACTGGGTACACATCTATCCAGTGTGTGGTGAACTATTCTTTTGAACTTCAGCTGTAGCTCCTCTACATGCTCCTGTCCTGTGTTGAAAGTTTCAAGCTCCTCATTGATAGATGACATTACTGCTTTTTTGTCTAGTTTGCTGAATACATCTACATTTACATCGATACTCCGCAAGCCACCCAACGGTGTGTGGCGGAGGGCACTTTACGTGCCACTGTCATTACCTCCCTTTCCTGTTCCAGTCGCGTATGGTTCGCGGGAAGAACGACTGTCTGAAAGCCTCCGTGTGCGCTCTAATCTCTCTTATTTTACATTCGTGATCTCCTCGGGAAGTATAAGTAGGGGGAAGCAATATATTCGATACCTCATCCAGAAACGCACCCTCTCGAAACCTGGCGAGCAAGCTACACCGCGATGCAGAGCACCTCTCTTGCAGAGT
This sequence comes from Schistocerca serialis cubense, assembly GCF_023864345.2. Taxonomy (NCBI): domain Eukaryota; kingdom Metazoa; phylum Arthropoda; class Insecta; order Orthoptera; family Acrididae; genus Schistocerca; species Schistocerca serialis. The sequence continues at coordinate 793,747,371 of NC_064642.1, read as the reverse complement.
CTGCCACTTGAGTTTATTAAACATCTCTGTAACGCTATCACGGTTACCAAATATCCCGGTGACGAAATGCGCCGCTCTTCTTTGGATCTTCTCTATCTCCTCCGTCAACCCGACCTGGTACGGATCCCACACTGATGAGCAATACTCAAGTATAGGTCGAACGAGTGTTTTGTAAGCCACCTCCTTTGTTGATGGACTACATTTTCTAAGCACTCTCCCAATGAATCTCAACCTGGTACCCGCCTTACCAACAATTAATTTTATATGATCATTCCACTTCAAATCGTTCCGTACGCATACTCCCAGATATTTTACAGAAGTAACTGCTACCAGTGTTTGTTCCGCTATCATATAATCATACAATAAAGGATCCTTCTTTCTATGTATTCGCAATACATTACATTTGTCTATGTTAAGGGTCAGTTGCCACTCCCTGCACCAAGTGCCTATCCGCTGCAGATCTTCCTGTATTTCGCTACAATTTTCTAATGCAGCAACTTCTCTGTATACTACAGCATCATCCGCGAAAAGCCGCATGGAACTTCCGACACTATCTACTAGGTCATTTATATATATTGTGAAAAGCAATGGTCCCATAACACTCCCCTGTGGCACGCCAGAGGTTACTTTAACGTCTGTAGATGTCTCTCCATTGATAACAACATGCTGTGTTCTGTTTGCTAAAAACTCTTCAATCCAGCCACACAGCTGGTCTGATATTCCGTAGGCTCTTACTTTGTTTATCAGGCGACAGTGCGGAACTGTATCGAACGCCTTCCGGAAGTCAAGAAAAATAGCATCTACCTGGGAGCCTGTATCTAATATTTTCTGGGTCTCATGAACAAATAAGGCGAGTTGGGTCTCACACGATCGCTGTTTCCGGAATCCATGTTGATTCCTACATAGTAGATTCTGGGTTTCCAGAAATGACATGATACTCGAGCAAAAAACATGTTCTAAAATTCTACAAGAGATCGACGTAAGAGATATAGGTCTATAGTTTTGCGCATCTGCTCGACGACCCTTCTTGAAGACTGGGACTATCTGTGCTCTTTTCCAATCATTTGGAACCCTCCGTTCCTCTAGAGACTTGCGGTACACGGCTGTTAGAAGGGGGGCAAGTTCTTTCGCGTACTCTGTGTAGAATTGAATTGGTATCCCGTCAGGTCCAGTGGACTTTCGTCTACTGAGTGATTCCAGTTGCTTTTCTATTCCTTGGACACTTATTTCGATGTCAGCCATTTTTTAGTTTGTGCGAGGATTTAGAGAAGGAACTGCAGTGCGGTCTTCCTCTGTGAAACAGCTTTGGAAAAAGGTGTTTAGTATTTCAGCTTTACGCGTGTCATCCTCTGTTTCAATGCCATCATCATCCCGTAGTGTCTGGATATGCTGTTTCGAGCCACTTACTGATTTAACGTAAGACCAGAACTTCCTAGAATTTTCTGTCAAGTCGGTACATAGAATTTTACTTTCGAATTCAATGAACGCTTCACGCATAGCCCTCCTTACGCTAACTTTGACATCGTTTAGCTTCTGTTTGTTTGAGAGGTTTTGGCTGCGTTTAAACTTGGAGTGGAGCTCTCTTTGCTTTCGCAGTAGTTTCCTAACTTTGTTGTTGTACCACGGTGGGTTTTTCCCGTCCCTCACAGTTTTACTTGGCACGTACCTGTCTAAAACGCATTTTATGATTGCCTTGAACTTTTTCCATAAACACTCAACATTGTCAGTGTCGGAACAGAAATTTTCGTTTTGATCTGTTAGGTAGTCTGAAATCTACCTTCTATTACTCTTGCTAAACAGATAAACCTTCCTCCCTTTTTTTATATTCCTATTAACTTCCATATTCAGGGATGCTACAACGGCCTTATGATCACTGATTCCCTGTTCTGTACATACAGAGTCGAAAAGTTCGGGCCTGTTTGTTATCAGTAGGTCCAATATGTTATCTCCACGAGTCGGTTCTCTGTTTAATTGCTCGAGGTAATTTTCGGATAGTGCACTCAGTATAATGTCACTCGATGCTCTGTCCCTACCACCTGTCCTAAACATCTGAGTGTCCCAGTCTATATCTGGTAAATTGAAATCTCCACCTAAGACTATAACATGCTGAGAAAATTTATGTGAAATGTATTCCAAATTTTCTCTCAGTTGTTCTGCCACTAATGCTGCTGAGTCGGGAGGTCGGTAAAAGGAGCCAATTATTAACCTAGTTCGGTTGTTTAGTGTAACCTCCACCCATAATAATTCACAGGAACTATCCACTTCTACTTCACTACAGGATAAACTACTACTAACAGCGATGAACACTCCACCACCAGTTGCATGCAATCTATCCTTTCTAAACACCGTCTGTACCTTTGTAAAAATTTCGGCAGAATTTATCTCTGGCTTAAGCCAGCTTTCTGTACCTATAACGATTTCAGCTTCGGTGCTTTCTATCAGCGCTTGAAGTTCCGGTACTTTACCAACGCAGCTTCGACAGTTGACAATTACAATACCGATTGCTGCTTGGTCCCCGCATGTCCTGACTTTGCCCCGCACCCGTTGAGGCTGTTGCCCTTTCTGTACTTGCCCAAGGCCATCTAACCTAAAAAACCACCCAGCCCACGCCACACAACCCCTGCTACCCGTGTAGCCGCTTGTTGCGTGTAGTGGACTCCTGACCTATCCAGCGGAACCCGAAACCCCACCACCCTATGGCGCAAGTCGAGGAATCTGCAGCCCACACGGTCGCAGAACCGTCTCAGCCTCTGATTCAGACCCTCCACTCGGCTCTGTACCAAAGGTCCGCAGTCAGTCCTGTCGACGATGCTGCAGATGGTGAGCTCTGCTTTCATCCCGCTAGCGAGACTGGCAGTCTTCACCAAATCAGATAGCCGCCGGAAGCCAGAGAGGATTTCCTCCGATCCATAGCGACACACATCATTGGTGCCGACATGAGCGACCACCTGCAGATGGGTGCACCCTGTACCCTTCATGGCATCCGGAAGGACCCTTTCCACATCTGGAATGACTCCCCCCGGTATGCACACGGAGTGCACATTGGTTTTCTTCCCCTCTCTTGCTGCCATTTCCCTAAGGGGCCCCATTACGCGCCTGACGTTGGAGCTCCCAACTACCAGTAAGCCCACCCTCTGCGACTGCCCGGATCTTGCAGACTGAGGGGCAACCTCTGGAACAGGACAAGCAGCCATGTCAGGCCGAAGATCAGTATCAGCCTGAGACAGAGCCTGAAACCGGTTCGTCAGACAAACTGGAGAGGCTTTCCGTTCAGCCCTCCGGAATGTCTTTCGCCCCCTGCCACACCTTGAAACGACCTCCCACTCTACCACAGGTGAGGGATCAGCCTCAATGCGGGCAGTATCCCGGGCAACCACAGCCGTAGTCCGATCAGGGGATGCGTGGGACGAGCTGGCCGTCCCCGACAAACCCCCATCCGGACCCCCACAGTGATGCCCATTGGCAACAGCCTCAAGCTGTGTGACCGAAGCCAACACTGCCTGAAGCTGGGAGCGAAGGGATGCCAACTCAGCCTGCATCCGAACACAGCAGTTGCAGTCCCTATCCATGCTAAAAACTGTTTTGCAAAGAACGTCTGAACTAATCTACAGAGAGCGCAAACAAATCGACAAAATTTAAACGGTTATTAAAATACAAGATTGCCTAGTAAATGCAGTAATGCTGCTACTTGCGCACTGCTGACACTGCTCGGCGGCGGAAGGAGACTAAGCGAAATTACACTATTCAGGTACTAAAACACGATGCTACACTCTCAAATTCTATAATACGCCCGAAATTTATGAATTAAACAATGCAAGTACCAAAAACACGCAAAGAAATTAAGAATTAAACTATGTAACAAATGAGTGAGCTAGGAGTATACGACTTGCTGCTCAGCTGCTTATCCAACGGCGGCAGGGAGCACACTGACTGCGACCAACCGACACTGGCCGTTCAAAACAAAACAGTAGACAAACGACTACGCGAATTTACACTATTCAGGTGCGATGCTACAACTCTCAAATACTATAATACGCCCGAAATTTATGAATTAAACAATGCAAGTACCAAAAACACGCAAAGAAATTAAGAATTAAACTATGTAACAAATGAGTGAGCTAGGAGTATACGACTTGCTGCTGCAGCTGCTTATCCAACGGCAGCAGGGAGCACACTGACTGCGACCAACCGTCACTGGCCGTTCAAAACAAAACAGTAGACAAACGACTACGCGAATTTACACTATTCAGGTGCGATGCTACAACTCTCAAATACTATAATACGCCCGAAATTTATGAATTAAACAATGCAAGTACCAAAAACACGCAAAGAAATTAAGAATTAAACTATGTAACAAATGAGTGAGCTAGGAGTATACGACTTGCTGCTGCAGCTGCTTATCCAACGGCGGCAGGGAGCACACATATACCTTCCTACTTTGTTTTAGTTGTCCTTTGTACTTTGGTAATCATTGTTGGCACAATCGCATCATGGTCACTGATACCAGTTTCAGTGTGGATATCTTCAAAGAGGTCAGGTCTGTTTGCTGCCATTGGATCTAATATATTTCCATCGTGAGTTGGGTTCCGAATTATCTGTTCTAGGTACTTTTCAGAGAAGACATGTAGCAATGTTTCACACGTTGTCTTGCCACACCCACAACTAATGAAACTATAATTTTCCCAGTTGATTGATCGCTGATTGAAGTTTCCATCAATGGTTATGTTATGATTATGGAACTCGCGTACAAGGAACCTGAGGTTTTCTCCAAAGTTTCTGATTACATCAGGAGGTGGGTCAGGTGGGTGACAGAAGGATCCAGTTACCCTTTTATTGTCACCCCAAATACTGGGTATTGCCCAAACAGTGTCACTTCAGTTTCCATCTCGATGAGTTTGAGCTTCTTGTGTACTGGGACGAATCTGCCATCTCCATTTCCCATTAGACTATCCTTTTGATAGACATTTAAATTCTCCCCAAAAATATCACTACTATCAATTTCTGGTTTCAACCAGCTTTCTGTACCTAGTGTTACGTTTAGCTTCAATGCTTTTCAGGATGCTTCAAACTTTGGCACTTTGTTGCGGATGCTTTGGCAGCTAACTACAAAGATTTTAAAACTCTTGCCTGTAGGGAGCATTCTTTCAGATTGTACACAGATACTTCTGGGTTTCCTACAGCTATTGTTATCTGGACCAATGAAGAGCCCTTAACCTTAAAAAAAAAAACCTTACGTGTACCTACACACTGTCAGCTAACTGGGTAGCAGCCTCTGATGTATAATGCTCATCCAACCCATCTTTGGGGAACATACAGTGATCAACCCTGTGGTGCAAGTTCAGGAAACCACACCCTTTGTCTCTGATTCAGTCCTTCTGCTCGACTCAGAATAAGGAGGCTATAATCAGTTCTGGGGACAACATTGCAAATTGTGAGCTTCATTGAAACTCCATGTGCAAGGTTGGTTGGTTGGTTGGTTGGTTGGTTGGTTGGTTGGTTGATTGATTGATTGATTGATTGATTGATTGATTGATTGATTGATTCGGGGGATGGGACCAGACAGCGAGGTCATCGGTTTAGGGAAGCACGGGGAAGGAAGTCAGGTGTGCTCTTTCAAAGGAAGTGTCCCAGCATCTTCCTGAAGCAATTTAGAGAAATTACAGAAAACATAAATCAGGATGGTTAGACGCTAGTTTGAACGGTCGTCCTCCCTAATGCAAGGCCAGGGTGCTAACCACTGCGCCACCTCGCTTGCATGTGCAAGGCTGGTCTTCTGCATTTTCTCTGCCAACTGCTGAAATGATCCAAGTATGACCTCGGAGCCCCAACAACAGTCATTGTTGTTACAGTATGCGCCACAATCTGCATTGATTGCACCCTTGTTTGCTGAATAATTGCTGGAATAGTCTCTTCAGAACCTAGTCGTGCACACTGAGTGCACCTGGTGTCCTTTCCTGTCTCTTGCTGCCATTTTCCTGAGGGGTAGCATTATTCGCTGCATGTTTGTGCTGCCAATGGTTAATAGACCCTACCATTTTGCATTCACAACTGCTGCTCCTCGTTAGCTTGGATCCTAGAATTATGGTTATTATCTTTACTTTTACAAAAATCTGTCATATTTCCCTGAAAAGTAGGTACATATACTTCATCCCCTTTTTCTTTTATACTAGTTCCTGCTGTAATATTACTACAATGTTTTGTTGGTTGTTGGTAAGAAGGTGTTTTCCTCACGGATTTAATCTGTGTGTTGGAAGCCTGTAAATCCTAGCACCCTTCCGGGCTGCTATTAGTTTTCCTCTCACTCTGGCTTTACATTCTGTCAGCGGTCTAGAAAGTTGCTCTGCCCATTCTGCTGTTTTCTGATGTTGCTAATTGTCCATCCTTTCCATGTTGTCATATCTACCTCCAGCAGAACCCCTTCATCCTCTGTATCTTCCTCTGTAATTGTTTGATTTTTGTACTCCTATTCTGTTTACATGTGCTTAGATCATGTTACAGCAAAAACAAACACGCTTTATGGAAAATAGTACTCTATAGAGCCAATATAGGATACAGTGAAGTACAGAGCAAAAACAAACACGATTTATGGAACATAGTACTTTATAGAGCCAATATAAGATACAGTGAAGAACAGATTGCATGCAGCACTGAACACATTGTGTGGACAACAGTAATACAGGTTACAGAATAGGCTGAGTACTCATTTTTGATCGCTTAAATAATACTGTTTCGATGGCGGCATACCAGAGTGTGCTAGGGGGTCGACCCAGGTAGCCTCTAAAAGTGGGCCTGTGAACCGTATGGATGTTTGACCTCTGAAATTGTGCCCATCAAGAGTGGAGGTACATCACTCCTCCCTCCTAGGGGGTGCGAAAACTACATGCTTACCTGAAAACACTAAGCACAGAAATAGGTACATGGCACAGAGAAAAATATGTGGTACCATAAAAAGCACTTGTCTCGCAGGGCACTGAGATTACTAGTCATGGAAAATACCAGTGATGGTGCTGACATCCATTTCATTGCCAGATGGCGGCAGCTGCTGCAGCATTTGGCAGGCAGCCACAGGTGAATAGCAGTAGAAGTGATGAGGAGGTCAGTTTACTACTACATTGTACCCCGTTTTGAAGAGGCCGTAGAGCAGGGCTGGGGATGGTGTCTCCATAGCGATGTCCTCGTTGAGGTCAGCGGCTGGCTCCAGAGGAGTCGTCAGAAGCTACTGCGACAATGGCCTCACAGGACCCAGTAAGAGAGGCGGCAGCGGCTGCGGCGTGGCTGCACAGGTGACGGCAGTCAAAGAGTGGGGGTGGAAGCAGGGACCCCAGACAGTGATCAACCAGGTAGCGACCCCTGCTGTGGCATGAAGTGGACCGTCTGCAACACAGGAACAGGTGGCAGAGGCAGGGCTCTCCGGAACACACACCTCTATGTGCGGCCGCAGCTGGTTGAAGTGATGGGATTTTTGTCCGTCAAGAGTGTGGTTGCAGAGGCGCTGGCTCCAGCAACGCTTGATGGTGGCAGGAGCCCAGTTCAGCTTGTGGCCGAAACCGCGAGCCCAGACAGGTGTACAAGGTCAGACCCATCGCAGATCCAGCGATGCCAGAGGATGTGGCATAGGAGGCAGCAGGTGAAGGGAGGTCCATGGTTGGCATCCATGTAGCAGCTCCGTCTCTCTCTCTCTTGTCCCCCACGAAATTGAAATGGTACTAACTCAAAAACAGTCTAAAGCAGCTTCAGGGGATTTGCAGGATACATACTTCTGCATTTGAGTTTATAATGTCCAAACCGTGTGTTTGGCCTCGCCATTAGATTGAGGATAAACGGGAGAGCTGTGAGATGGCAAACATGACTAGCCTGACAAAGAGATGCGAATTCTCGAGAAACAAACTGGGGGCCATTATCAGTAACCATGGTATATGGGAGTCCCTGAATTGCAAGTAGCTTAGAGGGGCCCAAAACAGAGGTCACTGTGGACACAGACGGATGACACATCACGTAGGGAAACTTGGAATAAGCATCCACTACAATGAGCCAATACTGATGTAGGAAGGACCCATTAAAATTGACATGTAGACAGTCTCATGGGTCTTGCGGTGCCACCCAGTGGGAACAAGATGTCCGTGGGGCCACCTGTTGCTGAACACAGTGAGTGCAAATGGTGATAAGCCATGTAATGTCCCCATCTGTGCCCAGCCAATTCACATTATGGTGAGCCAAAGCTTTGATGCAAGAGATCCTTCAGTGGCTGACATGCAGAGATTGCAGTCCATTACGGTGTAAGGAAGGGAATCATGACCCAGGGAGCAGCGTCCTCCGTAGCTAACAAAGGAACCCCATCAAACCCAGAACAACCTGGGAGTTTCTGCTGCACAAAAGAGAGGACTTGACTAAGTATGGGATTCTTGATATCTAAATAAAAACAAAGCAACAAATCCTTGTCAAATGCTGGGTCTGGCTCGATTGGAAGGCGAGATAAGTCTTTGATGTTGGTGTTTTGCACCATCAGCCAGTAATGGAAATGATGATGATAATGGAGAGGACCTCACCATTGCAAATGATGCGCTGCCTTGTCCAGCATGGAAGCTGAGGGGCTAAAAAGAGCAATGGAACTTAGAACCACACAAGAAGACTTAAAATTTCTTGAGGGTGAACACAATCGCTAAAGCCTCCTTTCCAATCTGAGAACACAACTGCTGAGCGGGAGTTAGTCTTAGAAGTGCAAGCAATGGGTCGTTGAGACCCGTCTGTGTATTTATGCACCAACACCACACCAAGATTTTGTTGTCAAGCATCTGTAGCCAACACGAGATACTGGCCCGGTTGAAAACTGCCTAACACAGGGCAGATAGAAGCTTAGATTTAAGTGACGCAAATGCTCAATCACAAGCAGGGGACCAGAAAATAGGCACATGTTTATGCAAAACTGCATATGAGGGCTGAGCTAGAGTCAGGTAAAAACTTGGGGTAGTACACAATATTATGAAACGGAAAGTTGCTATTCACCGCATGGTGAAGATTCTGAGTCGCAGATAGGCACAACAAAAAGACTCTCGCAATTTCCTTTTTATAATATTGTTACATGCCTACAATTCCTTAACGGAGGTTAGCTGCGACAAAGTCACAGTTGTGTCGACATGGTGACACAATGGCTTGATCCCTGTGCGAGAAAGCTCAAAACCTAGCTACTCAAATGATGGCTGAAAAAATTGAGATCTGGCAACATTGCATTTGAGACCTGCAGACTGCAAAACAGGAGACGACGATAGGAGAATTCTAAGGTGTTCTTCAGTGAAAAAACTCAAAACAATGAAGTAACCAGGCACAGAGGCTATCAACTGTTCTAAAGAACACTGAAAAATTGTGATGCCAAAAGGCAAGGGTTAATATTAGTACAAGCCAAAAGGTGTATAGACAACAAGAAGCTCCCTATTGGCCTCATCCAAGGGGAGCTGGAGGTATGCTTCTGACAAATCAGTCTTGGAAAAGTGGTGGTCACCTGATAATTTTGCGGACAACTCGTCAGTGCGGGGCAAATGCTATGTATGTATCGTGGACTGTGCATTAATCATGACAGTGGAGTCACTTCTTGATGTGACCTATGGTGTAGCCCATTCACTGGAAGAAGTAGGCTGAATGACAACGAGTTACATTAAATGGTCTAATTCAGCCTTGACAGAATCACACAATGTGACAGGCCCCTGTTGTGCCCAAAAGGAAAATAAGGTTGGGCAGACTCTCTCGTGGTAATGTGGGCTTGAAGGTTGGTCCAGAGATGAAAACACAGAGCAGAGGAATTCTAGTTGCTGAGAAGGAACGTGATCTGACACTAAATTTATCTCATCGGCAATGGAGAACCTTAAAGCATTAAACTCGTCTATCCCAGACAGGTCTGCAGTATGAGAATGATCCATAAAAAGGAAAGTGAGAGGACAAATAACAGATTTGTAAGAGACAGGAATGAAGAAGTGACCTAGGTTCGAAATCTGCTGTTTATTGTAGCTAACCAACTTCTGTAAAACCTGGTGAGGAGAGGGGATTCCAAGTCCACGCACGTTTTTGGTTTTACTAAAGTCACGGCAGCTCCTGTGTCCACTTGCATTTTTAGCTATTTATTAGGCACATGCAAGTCAATAAGCAATTTGTTCGGGACACAGTCATTGCAGAGGTACCGTTTATGTCCATTGGTACTCCTATGTCCACCTCGTTTGAAGAGGAGTTACATGCCAATTCAGTATGGCCTTTCTTTCGACACTTGTTGCAAAAGGTCCAATGCTTTGGGCTCACAGCTCACTCATGTTGGACGAAGCGATATGGGCAAGATAGAAAAGAGGCACGCAGCTGCTGTTCTGACATGGCCTGTTGCTGCTGTGGCCATAACCGACACTGCCCCATATGACACTGAGTCGAAGGCTGTACTGCTGCAACAGCTTCTCCTTTGTCCTGAGCACTTGCAGCATTCCTAACAGAGGTTGACTGCAAATTCCGATACCTACCCCCCACGCAGCAATCTGATCGCCTGTGGCTCGTGGCACTTCAAAGGACTGTGCTATATTGGGCACATCCGTAAGCATCAGATTCTCACATTGAAGTGGTTTTCGTGGTTTTCCCTATCCAGGGCCACACGAATAACAGCATCATGCACCATGTAATCAGCGTAGATTTTGTGATGGGGTACTAGTGACAAATTTACAATGCCTCAGCCCATGTAATTCTGCAGCCCAGGCTTTGTAAGATTGGTTTGAGTGTTTCTGACAACAGTAAAATTCTACATGCATTGCAAGAACATATGTTCTGTCATAGTAATACACTCCTGGAAATGGAAAAAAGAACACATTGACACCGGTGTGTCAGACCCACCATACTTGCTCCGGACACTGCGAGAGGGCTGTACAAGCAATGATCACACGCACGGCACAGCGGACACACCAGGAACCGCGGTGTTGGCCGTCGAATGGCGCTAGCTGCGCAGCATTTGTGCACCGCCGCCGTCAGTGTCAGCCAGTTTGCCGTGGCATATGGAGCTCCATCGCAGTCTTTAACACTGGTAGCATGCCGCGACAGCGTGGACGTGAACCGTATGTGCAGTTGACGGACTTTGAGCGAGGGCGTATAGTGGGCATGCGGGAGGCCGGGTGGACGTACCGCCGAATTGCTCAACACGTGGGGCGTGAGGTCTCCACAGTACATCGATGTTGTCGCCAGTGGTCGGCGGAAGGTGCACGTGCCCGTCGACCTGGGACCGGACCGCAGCGACGCACGGATGCACGCCAAGACCGTAGGATCCTACGCAGTGCCGTAGGGGACCGCACCGCCACTTCCCAGCAAATTAGGGACACTGTTGCTCCTGGGGTATCGGCGAGGACCATTCGCAACCGTCTCCATGAAGCTGGCCTACGGTCCCGCACACCGTTAGGCCGTCTTCCGCTCACGCCCCAACATCGTGCAGCCCGCCTCCAGTGGTGTCGCGACAGGCGTGAATGGAGGGACGAATGGAGACGTGTCGTCTTCAGCGATGAGAGTCGCTTCTGCCTTGGTGCCAATGATGGTCGTATGCGTGTTTGGCGCCGTGCAGGTGAGCGCCACAATCAGGACTGCATACGACCGAGGCACACAGGTCCAACACCCGGCATCATGGTGTGGGGAGCGATCTCCTACACTGGCCGTACACCACTGGTGATCGTCGAGGGGACACTGAATAGTGCACGGTACATCCAAACCGTCATCGAACCCATCGTTCTACCATTCCTAGACCAGCAAGGGAACTTGGTGTTCCAACAGGACAATGCACGTCCGCATGTATCCCGTGCCACCCAACGTGCTCTAGAAGGTGTAAGTCAACTACCCTGGCCAGCAAGATCTCCGGATCTGTCCCCCATTGAGCATGTTTGGGACTGGATGAAGCGTCGTCTCACGCGGTCTGCACGTCCAGCACGAACGCTGGTCCAACTGAGGCGCCAGGTGGAAATGGCATGGCAAGCCGTTCCACAGGACTACATCCAGCATCTCTACGATCGTCTCCATGGGAGAATAGCAGCCTGCATTGCTGCGAAAGGTGGATATACACTGTACTAGTGCCGACATTGTGCATGCTCTGTTGCCTGTGTCTATGTGCCTGTGGTTCTGTCAGTGTGATCATGTGATGTATCTGACCCCAGGAATGTGTCAATAAAGTTTCCCCTTCCTGGGACAATGAATTCACGGTGTTCTTATTTCAATTTCCAGGAGTGTATGTTGAGAGAAGATTGCACATTTTATCAAATGATAAGCTGGTCGGTTCTTGCAAAGGCGCAAGTTGTTGTGCCAACAGATACATGTGTGGCGAAAGCCAGGAAAGAGAGAAAGAAAGAAAGTGCTACACAGGTTTGCATCACCCATATGAAAAACCTGGAAATGTTGGCGGAATTGTATCTCATAGGAGTCCCAGTCTTTAGCCGATTTATCATGTGCCAAAAAGGGTGATGGTTGCACTGACGAAAGAGTAACCTGCCACAAACACGCGGATGCCACTTGATTGAGAGTGGTGGTGAGAGCCTGCTGTTGTCTTGTGAAAGCTTGCTGCTGGGTAATGATACATTGGAGTATTTCTTCCATTGAGATGTGTGTTGGGTGACGTAGCACTGACACTAACAAGCGGAGAAAACGTAACCCTCACTTGTTGCCAAGTTTGTTATAGCAAGAACAAACAATATATATGGAACATAGTATTTTGCAGAGTCAATGTAAAATACAATGAAGTACAGTTTGTGTGTAGCACTGAACACTTTAGACAACATTAATATTGGTTACATAATAGGCTGAGCACTCATTTGTGATCGCTTAAATAATGTAGTTTCCTTGGCAGCTCACCAGAGCATGCCAGGGGGCTGACCGAGGTGGCCTCTATAAGTGGGCCTGTGAACTGTATGGATGTGAAATCTCTGAAATCGTGCACATCGTGAGTAGATACATCAGATCTTGTTCTCATTTTGTCTAATAGGAGGCCTATAATCTCTGTTTGCCTTTTCCTTTACGAGCTGTTCTACTCTCTCCAGACAAAGCATAAACTTATTTTGTCACCTCTGAGTGCAGAGGTTGTTTTATTTTTCCAATACAAAGCCAGTTATTCTCAATTCCCAAAATAATCTGCTCAATTTCTAATTGTATGTCGAAATAGTGTAAAGTACCAACAAATCACTTAACAGAATATTTCTTTCATTTCTCACCCAACAAAAAATTATTCAACACTTCTATTTGATTTTGTTTACTCAAATATTCCACAAAAATGCCTGTTTAAAATTTTCCTTGTTGTCATATTTCTCTGCTGCTAAATTTCTCCACAAACGAGCTTCTCCCGTAACATTTGAAACTACCGATCCTATCTTCTGCTTATTGTTCCACAATCTAGGCAGTACAGCCTCACAATCGCTCGATAATTCCTTAGGATGCACACTTTTATTGGGATCAAAGTTCAAAAATTGTCTGCGGGTAACACATGCGATTTCAGGCGATTCTGCAACACCACTGCATGGCACATGACAATTGCTGTTAGTTACATTTTGTTCTACTCTTTTTAGTCTACAATCATGCTCATGCAAATTATCACATAGAGTTGTACTAAACTGTCTTAGGTTAGTTTCCAGGTTAGTAATCTTGCATAAATTTGTACACCAGACTGTTCACACTAATCTTTTTCTTCTGTAATTCTGTTTTCAATTTTTTTTAATCATCACATTGTTTTTCAACATTATTTACATGTACCTGTATTTTATTCAAGGCAACACCTGTTACCTAAACTGTTTGCCCTCTTCAGCAATTTGCTTGTCACTGTCACAATAGTATCATTACATATCTGTTTAACTTAACAAATTTGTCCTTTTGAGATATCATTAAATTGTGACATAATTTTTCAGTGTACCTCTTAAATTAGAAATTTTGTTTTCCACTTCCCCTGTATTTCACCTTCAAAAGTGTTTAACTTAGCATAAAATTATGCTGACTGTTTGTTAATCCCTTGGTTAATCTCGGAAACCAATCCATTTATTGCGGGCTTCACTCCACTCACAATACTTTTGTTATTGTCCGTAACTTGTACTATAGTATAATTGTCCCCAATCTACATCATAACACTTTGTAACATTATTCTCATACTCTCCTTTTGCTTGTAAGTTTAAAATTCAGGCTTCCTTTTTATTTCTTGAAGAGGAAGTGGTGCAGACTTAACATCAGCCTCCACCGTGTCTTGTTCCTTAATTGACCCATAATTAGCAGACATTGAATTTGGAATTGCCAGTATTATTTGTTTGTGATATCTGAAAACTAAATTCATGACTCATACTATCATTTGCAATATTGTCTCATCCAAATGTACCCCATCCTTCTCTTCACTTATTACAGAATTATTGTTTTTTTTTTTTCTCCCCCCACTCATTTCAAGTTTCTTGAGACACACACACACACAACTTCTTAGCTTTTCCTTTTTGTTGATGGCACGATGACATGTTACTGAGAGTCCGTCAGCCAAGCTCTTACAGTGCTGGTATAGTTTATGGATCTCCACTCTATTCACTGCTGATAACTGCATTTGCCTCCTAGTCTGCTACAGCTTGCTGCTCTGCTGCTTTATTTGTGGTCTGCTGGCCCTCCCAGCTAGTTGTCTCGGCCTGCTGTTTCTTAACGTGCCACAAATATTGTTCTCTGAACAATGTATCTACTTCAATTTTAAGTTGTTGTTGTTCTGCCCTTTAAGTTCAAAAGTGATTCTACATGTGTGTCTTTTTTCATTCTATGCTGCTGCTTTTAAAGTTCACAATCACTTGAACTTTACTATTCCTGGGCCCCAAATATGTGATGCAGCAGGATTCTTTCCTGTACTATCCTGCACCTTTCTCTAGTTCGATCTAAAAGTCCGCATTCAAAGTTTCAGCCCCCCTCCAGGGGTCCATAAGTTTTTTGCGGATATGGTCGTGGTGAACATGGGACCCCGAGCTAGTGCAGCTCTTTTTTCTTTCTGGGCTGCGTACCTTCCCTTTCCACCAGCTCTCTGCAGTCGTTGAGTTGACGGCAACTGTGGTGAGATTTTTCCTTTTTTTTCGTCCATCCTATGTCAATTATCCATTGGAATATCTGCAGTATTTGCTCCAATCAGGATGAACCGTCGATCCTCTTATGATTCTACTCCCCGGTCATCTTCTGTCTTCAGGAAATAAAGCTACGTCCCCAAGATCGTTTTGTCTTCCCTCATTTTCAAACGGTCTAGTTTGATCTTCCCACTGTTGCTGGCATTCCGGCACACGGGCGACTTAAGATTCTCCTCCATGATACTATCCCTTATCATACAGTATACTTACACAGTTCCTTCCAAGCTGTCGCTGTACATCTCTCCCTTTCTAAATTCAACTTCTCTCTTTGTACCATATATATTCCATTGTCCACACCAGTGGCAAGAGCTGATCACCTTCATCTCCTTGGTCTGTTCCCACCCCCCTATTTGCTGGTTGGGGACTTCAACACCCACCACTCTGCATCCATGTCCAAGAGGGTCCTTGTTGATTGACCTCTTCCACCAAGCGGATCTTAATTGCCTCAACACTGGGGAACCTACATTTTTGTCTGCCTCCATGTTAACCTACCCTCATTTGGACCTTTTGATTGGTACTGTTCAGCTAGCTTGGTGCTTTGAATGGTTCGCTCTTCCTGATACATGCTCAGGTGACCATTTTCCATGCGTCCTTTCATTATATCCACGACTGCCATCTATGCACCCAAGATGCTGGAAGTTTTCTAAAGCCGGTTGGACCTACCAGGGAGCTCACCACTCTTTGGCGGATTCATGCTTGGCTACCACGGGGCCCCACCCTTTGCAGCATCTTTTCCCTTCTGTGCTGCATGTCTATCCTCTTGCTCTTCTTTTTCCCCTCCTTTGGGGAACATGTCAGGGGTGTTATTCGAAATGTTCTGCATTGTCTGTTGCCGACGAAAGAACAGTCTCACCACTGTTTCTCGCTCTTTTCCTTTCTTTGTTCCCCTTCTCCTCTCGTTCCTTCACTTCAGCATTTGAGGTTCCTCTTTTTCTTCTTCCGCCCTGTGTGCTCCTGAAGGTCGGCCCACGCATCTGACACATAATAGGTGGCTGAGTAACGCATAATTCCAGCCCTGGGTTGACAGGCAGGGTTCGCACGTATCCCCCGGTAAAGGCCAGGCCCAGGGAGAGGTGATTGCCTGAGCTGCAACCTTCCCAAATTGCCAATTGGTCCCTCTGTCAAGTGTTCGGACGCTGCCAATCGTGGGGGATTTCCTCGCGATGGGTCAGTCATCTTCATAATCAACGTCTACAAAACGTAAATGTAATGAGGCTAGTGATTCAAAGACCATTCTCACTGCACCACAGTTCCTCGTGGTCTCACATACTGAAGGAGGTCAGTTTTTCGCCATGGTAAATTATTCGGAAAAGTGTCGATGCAATTGCCGGCCCTGTGAAATCCTGCTCTCATTTATGGAATGGCACTTTGTTTTTGGAGACTACTTCTGATTCTCAAGTACAACTGCTTGCTGCCTTATTTCTCCATGGCTACCCTGTTCGTGTCGAGGCTCATGGAACTTTGAATTCTTCCCGTGGTGTAATTTACAGCAGGCAGGTCGATAGTCTAACCCAAGTCCGAAATCCAATCTTACATCTCTGATCAGGGTGTCATTGCCGTCCATCATGTAATGAAAGAGGTAGATTCCTCCTTAGGGCCCAGATGCACTCTTTTCCTCATCTTTGACAGAGTGGTGCTTCCATCCAAGATCAATGCAGGCTATGAAATTACCACAGTCTGGCCGTACGTTCCGAACCCGATGTGCTGCTATCAGTGCCTCGTGTCAACCACACTAAAACATCCTGTCAATACCCAGGCAAATGTGTAACCTGTGGTAGGGGTGCGCATTAGGGTGGTTGTCTGCCTCCTCCCCCCTGCTGTATCAAATGCAATGGTGGCCGTGCCGCCTTCTCTCTGGATTGTCGCATATATGTAGCTACATCTACATCTACGTACGTACTCTGCAATCCACCATACGGTGCGTGGCGGAGGGTACGTCGCACCACAACTAGCATCTTCTCTCCCTGTTCCACTCACAAACAGAACGAGGGAAAAATGACCGCCTATATGCCTCTGTATGAGCCCTAATCTCTCTGATCTTATCTTTGTGGTCTTTCCGCGAAATATAAGTTGGCGGCAGTAAAATTGTACTGCAGTCAGCCTCGAATGCTGGTTCTCTAAATTTCCTCAGTAGCGATTCACGAAAAGAACGCCTCCTTTCCTCTAGAGACTCCCACCCGAGTTCCTGAAGCATTTCTGTAACACTCGCGTGATGATCAAACCTACCAGTAACAAATCTAGCAGCCCGCCTCTGAATTGCTTCTATGTCCTCACTCAATCCGACCTGATAGGGATCCCAAATGCTCGAGCAGTACTCAAGAATAGGTCGTATTAGTGTTTTATAAGTGGTCTCCTTTACAGATGAACCACATCTTCCCAAAATTCTACCAATGAACGGAAGACGACTATCCACCTTTCCCACAACTGCCATTACATGCTTGTCCCACTTCATATCGCTCTGCAATGTTACGTCCAAATATTTAATCGACGTGACTGTGTCAAGTGCTACACTACTAATGGAGTATTCAAACATTACAGGATTCTTTTTCCTATTCATCCACATTAATTTACATTTATCTGTATTTAGAGTTAGCTGCCATTCTTTACACCAATCACAAATCCTGTCCAAGTCATCTTGTATCCTCCTACAGTCACTCGACAACACCTTCCCGTACACCACAGCATCATCAGCAAACAGCCGCACGTTGCTATCCACCCTATCCAAAAGATCATTTATGTAGATAGAAAACAACAGCGGACCTACCACACTTACCTGGGGCTCTCCAGATGACACCCTCACCTCCGATGAACACTCACCATCGAGGACAACATATTGGGTTCTGTTACTTAAGAAGTCTTCGAGCCACTCACATACTTGGCAGCCAATCCCATATGCTCATACCTTAGTTAGGAGTCTGCAGTGGGGCACCGAGTCAAACGCTTTCCGGAAGTTAAGGAATATGGCATCCGTCTGATACCCTTCATCCATGGTTCGCAAGATATCATGCGAAAAAAGGGCGAGTTGCGTTTCGCAGGAGCAATGCTTTCTAAAGCCGTGCTGATGCATGGACAGCAACTTCTCTGTCTCAAAGAAATTCATTATATTCGAACTGAGAATATGTTTGAGAATCCTGCAACAAACCGATGTTAAGGATATTGGTCTGTAATTCTGAGGATCTGTCCTTCTACCCTTCTTGTATACAGGCGTCTCCTGCACTTTTTTCCAGTCGCTCGGGACTTTATGTTGGGCAAGAGATTCGCCATATCTTAATGAGTGAGCTGTCCAAGAGACCCGGGTAAAGGAAAAGGTGCCTTACCCAGTCACTCGCAAAACCTGTGTTCTCCCGTGTGTCACCTACAGTTCTGTTCTTGTTACCCCACGCTCCATGAAGGACACGGCCATGCAGAAGCGCGACCACAAATTCGGCTCTGAGGTTGTGAAATCACCCAGTGTCAAGGTAGCAGCACCCCTCCCCCTGTTCAGCTGTGCAATAAGCCATCAAACTCTCACCTCAAGGGGCGAAGCCACCAGCTGCACGACCAGTAGGACAGAAGGAGTACTCCTGTGAAGACTTCCTACGTCCCTCCAGCCAAACACCTCCCGAGTCTTCCTCTAACCAGAAAGGCTCGAAGAAGTCCACCAAAGGCAAACGGTCTTCTCCTACGCCGACTCAGAGATAGTCTCTGACGGTGTTGCCATGTGATACCTTAGCCCGGCTAGCCTCTATGTTGCCGGTGCGTACCACCAACTGTTTTTCAGTGTTGGACTCCACAGACCAACATCACACGCAAGCCGATGCTTCTGTGGACCCCATGGAGCAGGATCCCCCTGCTTCTGTGCCCTGTGCCCTTCCCTGTGCCCTGTGCCATGTGCCCTTAGCAGTGACTATTCACGGGCTGTAACTCTACAGCCGCCTTGGTGACACTCCTACATCTCTTCCTCATCATGACTCTCCTCCAATGGAAGGTTTGCAGCCTTCGGTCCCACAAAGAGGATTTACAGCTGCTTTTAGCATCACAGCATACCCTTTTACTCTGCCCTCATGACTGCTTGGAGCTTTCACATTTCTTCCCAGTTTGTTTGTCCTTCCCCCTGAGGTCGGCATTCCATCTCATGAGGATGTCTTGCTGCTCATATGGAATGACATTCATAATCGGCCCATCTCCCAGACTAGCTGTTGCAGTTCACCTTTTCCTTCCCCACCTGACTTTTTCCCTCCATACCATTTATAGGCCTCCGTCATTTGATGTCACCAGGGCAGACTTCCTTCTGCTTATTGGGCTGCTACCTCCCCCATTTCTGCTACTTGGTGACTTTAATGTGCAACATCCCCTTTGGGGTTCTCCCAGAACCTGCAGAGATATGCCCTCTTCACTGATCTTAATCAACTTAACTTTTTCTGCCATAACACTGAGCACCCACTTTCCTTTCTGACTCCTTGCGCACCTATTCCCATTTAGACCTATCCTTCTGCACTGCCCAGCTTGACCATCATCTTGAACGGTCCATTCTTTCTGCCACCTACTCAAGCGACCATTTGCCACATATGCTGACTCGTTCCCCACCTGCGTGCACATCCAAATGGCAGCTTACTGAGGCTGACTGGCGGGTTTACTCCTCCCTGGCAACCTTCAAAGAACAAGATTTCCGCAGTTGTGATGACCAGGTGGAATATCTCACAAACGTTATCCTTACTGCTGCAGAATGTTCCATTCCCCGCACTTCCTCTTTACTATGCCGTGTCCCAGTCCTTTGGTGCGCTGAGGTGTATTGCGATGCAATTCTCGCACGGGGATGTGCTCATCCACATTTTTAACTGTCATCCTACGATGGAAAACTGCATTAATTATAAACAGATGTGGGCAAAGTGTCATCACATTCCTCAGGATAGCAAAAAAGCTAGCCGGATTTCATACACCAGTTCTTTTAACAGTTCCACCCCTTCCTTTGTCATGTGGGCCAACTTCCAACGGCTCTCCAGGACAAAAATCCATTCGCCAATTTCCGTCCTGACAGTAGTAGACGATGTTATCATGGACTCTACTGCTATCTCCAACACCTTGGGCTGCCAGTTTGCGGAAGTTTTGAGCTCTTCCCACTATCACCCTGCCTTCCTCCATCGGAAAAAAATGGAGGAGGCTCAGCGGATACCCTTCTCTTCTCAGAATCGTGAGTGCTACAATGCTGCATTTACTATGGAGGAGCTAGATCATGCTCTCAGTTCTTCCCAATTCTCTGCCCCAGGGCCAGATGCTGTCCACATTCAGATGTTGCAGCACCTTTCTCTTGCGGGCAAGCACTTTCTGCTTAACATGTACAATCGCATCTGGACAGAGGGCACAGTTCCCAGACTTTGGTGTGAAGCCACCATCATACCCGTACCTAAGCCCAGTAAGGACAAAAACCTTCCTTCTATCTACTGTCCTATCTCTCTCACCAGCTGCGTTTGCAAGGTGATGGAATGTACGATTCATGCCTGGCTAATATGGTGGCTCAAGTCTCACATTTTACTAACGAATGCACAGTGTGGATTTCGAGCACAGCGTTCTGCAGTTGACCATCTCGTTATTTTGTCCCCCATGTCATGAATGGTTTTCTGTGGAAATTACAGACTGTGGCCATGGTTTTTGATTTGGGGAAGGCCTACGACACCTGCTGGAGAATGGGTATCCTCCGTACTCTTTACACGTGTGGCTTCCATGGCCTCCTGTCCTGCTTCCTTCAAGAATTTTTAAAAGATGGTGTTTTCAAGGTGCGTGTGGGTCCTGCCTTGTTGGACACCTTTATCCCGGAAAACGGTGTCCTTCAGTGTTCCGTCCTGAGCATCATCCTCTTCGCTATCGCCCCAACCTTATAATGGCCTGTCTCTCACTGTGCACCTCCGGCTCCATTTTTGTTGACCATTTTGCCATCTATTGCAGTTCTCCACAGACCTGTCTCACTGTGGGGTGTCTTCAGTGATGTCTTGATTGTCTTTACTCCTGGAGCCTCGACAATGGATTTTGGTTTTCCACTGACAAAACTGTCTGTATGAATTTTTATTGGCGCGAATGGTTTCTCCCGCCATCTTTACATCTTATGCCTGTTGCTCTTCCGTTCGTTGAAACTACGAAATTCCTGGGGCTCATGCTCGATAGAGGAAACACTCTTGGTTCTCCCATGTGTCTTATATGGCAGCCTTTTGTATGTGGTTCCTCAATGTCCTACATGTCCTCAATGGTACTTCCTGTGGCGCTGATCGAACCACCCTCCTCCGTTTATGCCGGTCTCCTGTCTGTTCGAAACTTGACTATGAGTGCTTTGTGTATGCATCTGGATGTCCACCCCTCTTACGCTGTCTCAGCACTATCCACCATCGTGGCATCTGTTTGGCCACTGGCGCCTTTTATACTAGCCCCGTTGAGAGTCTGTATGCTGAAGCTGCTGAACTACCACTGTCCTACTGCCGTGATTTTCTTTTCAGCAGGTATGCATTCCATTTTTCTGCCATGCGTGGCCACCCATCCTATGCCTCCTTCTTTGATGATTCCTTTGGTCGCCAGTATGGGACACGTCCTCTTTCTCTGTTGCTTCCTGGAGTCCAATTTCAGCACTTGCTATGACGGCTTAACTTCACACTACCTGCAACTTTCCTGGTGGCTGTGAACTCTTCACCACCTTGGCTTCATGAAGTGGCCCATGTTAACCTTGGTCTTAATTCACTTCCTAAGGACACTACTCCAGCCTCACTCTATCGCCTTCAGTTTCATGACCTTCGCATGGAGTTTTGCATTAGTACCTTTGTTCACACTGATGCCTCTCGGATTGACCGTGGGGTCAGGTGTGCCTTCATCATTGGCTCCCATGTCTTTCAATATCGGCTTCCGGCACACTGTTCAGTATTTACAGCTGATCTCTTCACCCTGTTTCATGCTACGGAGTTCATCTGGTGACACAGACTTTTCAGTTGTGTCCTCCACCCAGACTCATTCAGCGCCCTTCGAAGTCTATGTGCACTGTACGCTGCCCATCCCTTAGTGCAACAGTCCAATGAAATTGTCACTTGCTCACTCTCGGTGGAGCCACTGTGATTTTTATGTGAGTTTCTGGTCATGTCGGTCTGCCAGGAAATGAGCCTGCTGATGATGCTGCCAAGGATTCAGTCCTCCTGCCTTGGTCTGCTAGTTCCTATATTCCCTCTAATTATCTTTGTGTTGCTGTCTGTCAGGAGGTGGTGTCCCTTTGCCATTGCCAATGGTCCTCCCTTCACGGGAATAAGCTCCGGCTTATTAAGCCTCCCCCAGCGGCTTGGACGACCTCCTCTCGGCTCTCCTGCCGGGAGAAGGTCATTTTAACTGGGTTGTGTATTGGCCAATGCCTTTTTAGCCATCACCATTTGATAAGTGGCACCACCCCACCGCTTTGTACACATTGCGTCCGAGTTTCAACTGTCTGCCACTTCCTGATGGAATGCCCATTTTTTAACCGTTTACGTTCCAACTTGGGTTTGCTGTCAGAGTTATCAGCCATTTTAGCAAATGACGTGCTTGCTGTCGACTGCATTTTACTTTTTATCTGTGAGATCAATATGACGAAAACCATTCAATTTTTAGTTTTGGACCTCCGTTTCTGTATGGTGTCTTATTTAGCCCTTTCTCCACATCCTTTTTTTAGCAGTCTTCTCTCATGTCAATTGGGACTGATGTATAGTCATTTCTTAACTCCTCTCTATCATCGAGTTCTTTAGTTTTGACTTGAGTGCGTATGACCCCAGTTGTTTTTGCTCCCTAAAGCAAAACAAAACAAGAACCAAACGAAGCTGATTGGACACTTTTCTTCTCTCTAGCAACATTTGATGACCATCAGTTTCCTAGCATTGACGATCAGGTCACTCATGTTATGGAAGTTATTCTTACAGCTGTGGGACCTTCAATACTCTGTACCTCCCCTTTTCCCCGCTGCCCCCAAGTTCGTTGGTGGAACGAAGCGTGCTGTGACACAATACACAAGTGGAGATGTGCTCTTCGCGTTTTCCGCCATCATCCTATGTTGGCCAACTGTAACCGCTATAAGCTGTTACGTGCATGATGCCGTTGCATCATATGTGATAGCAAGAAGGCAAGCGACACTTCTTTACCAGCTCCTTTAATACCTTCACTCCCTCATCAGTTGTTTGGAGTCAAATCCGACGGCTCTGCGGCATGTCCGGTTTATTCACCAATCTCTGGGCTAACTGTCGCACAGGATACCTTTGTGGACCCAGTCGCAATCTCTAACTCATTGGGTTGACACGTTGCTGAGATTTTGAGCTGTTCTAATTACCCATGAGTCTTTCTCCCAAAGATATGGATAGCGGAAGAGCGACCTCTTGCTTTTTACTCTCTAAATTGCGAAAGCTATAATGTGGTTTTTTCTGTGTGGAAACTCGGACATGCACTCTCCTCCTCTTGCCCTTCTGCTCCGGGACCAGATGGTATACATGTCCAAATGTTGCTGCATCTATCATACCGTAGTCTGTGCTTCCTCCTTCACCTTTATAACTGTCTTTGGGTTGACATTACCTTTCTCAGCAGATGGTGGGAAGCTATCATCATTCCTGTTCCGAAACCTGGAAGGACAAACATCTCCCCTCCAGCTATCGACCAATCTCTCTCACAAGTATTGTTTGTAAGGTTTTGGAGCATATGGTAAATTGCTGCTTAGGCTGGAGTCCTGAAACCTTTTAACCACTGCCCAATGTGGTTTTCGAAGGCATCATTCCGCAGTTGACAAACTTGTTGCTCTCTTCACTTATATCATGAACAACTTTCTCAGGAAATGCCAAACGGTATCAATATTTTTTGATCTGGAGAGGGCATACGATAACTGTTGGAGGACAGGCATCCTCCGCACACTGTTCTCTTAAGGCTTTCGAGGTTGGCTGCCCCTTTTCATTCGTGAATTTATGACAGAGCGCACATTTAAGGTGCGTGTGAGCACTACTCTATCCCGTACCTTTTCCCAAGAAAACAGGGTGCCCCAAGGCTCTGTGCTAAGTGTTGTACTGTTTGCCATTGCCATAAATCCAATTATGGATTGTCTCCTTCCCAATGTCTTGGGCTCCCTCTTTGTCGATGATTTTGCGACCTACTACAGCTGTCAGCAGACCAACCTCCTTGAATGTTGTCTTCAAGGATGTCACAATCACCTCCACTCATGGAACATCGAAACTGGCTTCCGATTTTCTCCCAGTGTGTAAATTTTTGACATCATATGGAGTTTTATCCACCTTCCTTACATCTAGGCCCTGTTGCCATTCTGTTCGTGGATGTTGCCAAATACTTGGGACTTATGTTTGACAGAAAACTGTGCTGGTCTTCATATCTTTTGGCTTGCTGTCTGCGATATCTCAGCACCCTCCCTGTTCTGATTGGTACCTCCTGGGGTGCGGACTGAGTGGTCCTCCTCCGCCTATATCGTGCCTTAGTGCCCTCGAAATTGGACTATGGAAGCATAGTTTACTCCTCTGCAGGGCCGTCTGTTCTTCGATGTCTAGACTCTGTCCATCACCGTGGATTGCATTTAGCGTCTGGAGCTTTTTACACCAGCCCCATGGAGAGCCTTTATGCTGAGACTGCGAACCTCCGCTGTGCAGGTGGCGAGCTGTCCTTCTGAGTCGTTATGCTGGTCATCTGTCTTCCATACCCTTTTTTCGTGCTTTCTTTGATTTAGGGTATGCAGGCCGCCTTTCCTCTTTACTACCACTGGGAGTCTGCTTTCATCAACTGCTACATTCCATTTCCTTCCAATTTCCTAAAACTTTCTTGACAAATGGGGGTACAATACCACCTTGGCTTCGCATCCAGACCTGCCTTCTCCGTGTTTGGTCTTTACTGTGGAGCTTTACGCTGTTCTCCAGGCTGTCCGATACATCCGCCGCCATCAGTGGATACATTATATTATATGCTCGGATTCGCTCAGCTGTCTTCTCAGCCTTCAAGCTCTTTATTCTGTCCACCCTCTGGTGCACTGGATTCGTGACTTCCTCCACAAGCTCCACTTGGGGGGCATCTCTGTGGTATTCCTCTGGATCCCAGGTCATGTTGGTATCTGTGGAAATGAGGCAGCTAATATAACGGCAAAGGCTGCTGTTTCTCTTCCTCAGCCGGCCGTTTGCATGGTTTCCTTTACCTATCTACAGAGCATTTTATGTTGTCATGTTGCTCTTTTATGGCACACACATTGGTCTGCACTTCCCGATAATAAATTATGGGACATAAAACCTCTTCCCTGTGCTTGTACTTCTTCCTCCCGGCCTTTGTCCCCACTGCTCTCAATCGTGGACGGTGAGATACCTTTTACTTCAGCGCCCCTATTTTAATTTGCTAAGCGCCCATTTACAGCTGTCACCTGATATATCTACCCTTTTAGCAGATGACGCACGCTCAGCCAATCGCATCCTTGAGTTTATTAGTGTTAGTGAGATGACATCGGTCTTTTTAAGCTCTTTTCGGGGAAAACAGCCCCCTTTCAATAGCAATTTTCTAAGATTTCCTTCCGTTTTTAGTTTCCGTCCTTGAGTTTCGTTCCCGTTGCTGCTGATTTAAATTTCAGTTTTTCACCCGTCACTAAGCCATGGAATGGGCGCTTATGACCATAGCAGTTTTGCATCCTAAAATCATAAAAAAAAGTTTCAGTACAGATAATTCCATCTGCATACCTTGATAGGCTTCGTAAAGTCCACTCCTTTAACTTTATGTTGACAGATGCTGGCTCAGCTGATGGAAAGCAACAAAGTACTTACCAAATACAGGCCACGTAACTTGAGCTTCTGGGCAATATCTGTAAGTTCGTAAGAAATTATTTGGTGTTAACTACTTGCATAAAAGGTTTAACATTCAATTAATTAGGCTTTATTGCCTCTGAAACAAATTTGAAGCAGCCATCAAGTCTGCATTCATGACTAGAAACTCTTATCTTTACAAGTTCTCTGCTGTTGTAACACAAGTCTTCACATGTTAAGCAGACGGAATGTACACATCCAACCCAAATAAATTCCGTGATCTAAAAGTCACTGATGCACAACTATGTACGAGATACTACATCAAATTGTTTAGTGGTCTCCCTTGAAAGAAGTGCATGCCATAATATTCTATGAAAATTCATGAAACACACCACATGGAGTTGTAAATTGACCAGGAATTTCACATGCAACTAACTCCAAACGAATTAAAATAAAAATCTCAAAATTTCACTAGAAGATTTAAGACTGAAGTCTCTTCACAATTATGGTAAAAGGACCAAATGGATGAATGATTTTCTTCATCTTAGACAAAATGTAGGTGGCACGGTTCCACATATTCTGTTCACCAACGTGGTTTCTGAGTGATTCCTCAAGACACAGAACTGCAGCATAAAGCACTATACTAAGTGCAGGAAATGCTTAATTCCCATTGGGTGGTGATCTGAACATCCAATCACAAAAGCCCGTGCCCTCAAATACTTGAGGGTAATCCTTAACTCATTCAATACCATTGCAGAAAGTAGCTATGACAGAACTTTTGAATTTAAGAAAACAAATTGAAATAAAAACAAAGTAAACTTCGAATTATTCCCAGAATTACAATTTAATTCCTTTACCACCTATGTTTTATTATGGCTGCTTTTGTACAAAAGCATGCACCTGGACGTATGTCATATTGTTTTCAATGAAATAAAACATCCAAGTTTTATGTATGTTTTCCACACTCACTTTTGCTCTGTCCACAATACTTAACAACGTAAAATTAGAAAGAAAGAATTGGGCAACAGGGATGTATAAATAAAAGGTTTGCTTCTCATTTTTCATCTCTCGATAGCACAGAAGCCAATCACCATCTATTGTCGTAGACACAAGCAATAAGTCCTGTAATTGTTCAGATGCTGCAGTATCTGAACCCAGTTGAATTTTATAAACATCAAATCCTTAAAATCAGAAACAATTTTTGCTTTACCTTTACTTTAGGTTTTGCTCGTCGGAATAAATTCGTGGTACATTTGCATTCCTGTGACTGCTGTTGCTCTATAAAATATTTTAGCCAAGCTCCTGTTTTATGTTGAATGCCTGTCTTTTGTCACGTAGAAAAAAAATGACAGTGTATATACTTTATCTCACTCAATTTGAAGAGAGGTAATATTTGATCGTGTTGTGCTTTCACAACTGATTAATATTAATGTTAAGAAAACAACTTCAGTTATTCAAATTTTATTCTTTTTGCACTTCTTAAGCCATGGTTTTATACTGTATGAACACCATCGGGAGACAAAGTGGGACAAATGTGATATAAATGCTTAATTTCTCAACAAATGTTGAAGTGCACTTGCTGGAATATGACAAGTACACTACTCCGCTCAGTTGGTTGTGCATGGTACTTTTGTTTGAATGTGGGCCTTTCAGCATTTTATTGGGTGATTAAGCGTTTTAAATCCTGACACCAGCATCCTTTTTCTGCCACTTTATTACCTGAGTATGTGTGCTTAATGAGATATATGTGCACACAGCAACCTGGTCCTCTTTTGCTCACCATGCTTTTTCTAATTTTATCTCAACAACTCATCTCTACTGAGGTGAGTTACTATTAATAGAAGTGATTGTTTTTGTTTTATTATGTAAACTAAACTCCTGTAAATTAAAAGTTATGTAAATTGGAAAATACATACTACTCCTAACAATATGTACAACCTCTGACAATAAACTTTGGTGAATGAAGTCAGAACAGTTGATCAGGCAACACTGGCAACTCACAACGCTGCACCTGAGTAGCAGCCGTTGTTGAGTACGTGTCCCCACCGTAGTTCAGTTGAGCATTGTGTGTGTTCCATGTTAAACCTGTTGGACAAAGTGCCTGTTTACAGTGAATGAGCAAAGCAAGTTTTGTTTTAAGCTTGGCAAGACACCGAAAGAAAAGCATACAATGCTGGTATGTGTTTATCGGGATCAAGCACTGTCCATGAAGTACATGTATGAGTGGTTTGCCTGTTTTCAAGGAGGCTAGGAAAGTGTTTCTGACAATTCCTGTAGTGGACGACTGGCGACTGCTATCAGTGACGAAAACATTGAGAAACTGAGGCCATTAATCATGAACAACCGTCAGTTAACTGTGCACATGATAGCGGATGAAATGCAGATGACCCATGAATCCATGCAACAAATCCTTACCCAGGAGTTAGCGATAAGGAAAATGTGTTGTTGTCTTGTGCCACATCACTTGACTGACGATCAGAAGCAGGCACATTTAGAGGCTTTGCAGGATTTTGTTGAAACAGTGGATGTGACACCCAACTTCTTGAACCGTATTGTCACTGAGGATGAAACCTGGTGTCTCCAGTATGACCCTGAAACAAAACGGCAAAACATGGAACAGCAATCTCCAACATCACCTCGTCGGAAAAAGGTCAGAGCCAAAATATCGTGCATCAAAATGATGCTCATCACCTTTTTCAATAGTCAAGGCTTTATCCACAAGGAATTCGTACCTGAAGGAATGGTGTTGAACTCTGCATGGTATGTTGAAATTTTGACCCGTTTCATGCAATGTCTACGCAGGGTACAACCCCAGTATGCACAACAAGAGTCCTGGTTGTTTGCTCATGACAATGCTTGCTCACACACAGCCACCATCATCAAACAGTTCCTGGCAAAAAAGGGGGTGTTGCAACTTTAACATCCACCATACTCGCTGGATCTCAATCCTCCAGACTTCTTCCTGTTCCCTTGACTCAAACGCGCTTGGAAAGGAAAGAGATTTGACAATATTCGTGGCATCCAGTGAAATGTGGCATGGCTTTTGAACACCATCCCAAAGGATGAATGTTTGCAAATTTCCAGGAAATGCATTGCAGAGCTCAGCAGTTCATAGTTCTGGGAGGTGACGATTTCGAAGGACAGTAATGTAACTGTAGTTCATAGTTCATTAATGGTGCAGGACTATTCACCAAACTTTATTGTCAGAGGTTGCACGCTACCTGTTATGTGGCAAAAGTTTTGGTTTGGTAAAATTTTGCATTTTATTGAGCTTGGTCAAGCAACACGTATTTTTAAAGCCTACAGTAAACTGAACAAAATGGTATAAATTTCAGGTCTTAACATCAAATACTGTTTGATGCATGACCATTTTAAGGTTTTGAAATATGACAAAAATTTGCACAGTTTACGGAACTGTAAAAATGATCAACTCAAAAACGAAATGTCCAAAACATCTTTAATTATTGATTTTTGTCTTATTTTGGAAAATAAAATGGAAAAAAATTAGAAATCATCGGGATTCAAATTTATTGACTTATTGGCAGATTTCACATGGAATGATCAATAACCGAGAAGACCTGATAAATTGACTGCAATTTAAAAACTTCATACTTAGTGAATTGAATCCCACAGTTGCCACTGGTAGGGCATGTAGACTATCAGATGAAGAGCTGTGAAAAGCCTCAGATTGTATTGGGAAAGAACGTGTTGTTACACCAGTAATCTGTCATTATTGCCCGGAGGAACTAGATTATGTCATTTCAAAGAAAACTGCAGTACATAATCTTAGACTTTAATATTAAAGATCGTTACTTTATCACCATAACTTCCTTCTCCATGCAGATGATTAAAATGTTTCTCTTTATGAGGCATTCAAACAAAACACTGTGAAATAATAATAGCTACATCATTGTTTAATTAGTAAAATTGGTTAATATTAATGTATTTGTAAAATGAAGGTGTAATTAAGTAAATTATTCAGTCTTTTTATGAGTATGTTTTGTTTGGTTTATGTTAAAGTATCTTCACAGTTGATTTGGAAAGCCAAATGTGAATTTAAATTGAAGTGTATAATTGTAATAATATGGTTGCTGTGTTGTCTGAACAAGACACAGCCTGGGCAAAGCACAGCAGGCACAAAAGATGCGGACTGGCGCCACTGCCATAGATACTCGCCACATGCGCTAGATCCACCAGCACCACGGGCGGTGCTGTGGATGAAGTTATCGACTCCGCCTCGGCCAGTTGCTGTCTGAATACAATCCGCCAATGAACGGGCGACAACAGACAGAAGCCTACTAGGAAGATGAAAGAGCAGCTCTTGCCCACTTGGTTATAGATCATCATCCAGGGCTGTCTTAGACAGGGAACATCGTTTAGTGCTTAGAAGTGAACAGACGGTTGTTGTAAAATTGCATTTGCTGTGTACTGTGAAGTCTACCTACGATTATGTGCACTTAGCCATTGAGGGCCTTTCTTTGTGTTATATTACAAGTTCTGTTGCAGACTTCTTATTCGTCAAGACACACAGATCAGTAAACCTTTTAACTCAGTTGTGTGACATTGTTACTCATTTGTTGGAGTGTTGTAGAACCTTTGTTCTCCTATTCTGTTGTCTGACTGTGGGGCATAGCTGTGTGATAGTGGCAGGGAGAAATTGTCTTAGTGGTGTACTGCACCAGAAGTGTTTCATGAACATACAAACTCAGCCTCCACAGTAGTAGGGATGAGTCCTTTAAAAAAACTGGTGATGAGGGTTTACAAAAGTAATAAATTGTCACTAAATAAAAAATAATGATTTGACAGCCTTATTTGTTTTATTAACAGATTGTATCTTAGTAACAAGCCCGGAGCTCTACAAACTATGCATTAGGTGCTGCTCTTATTGGTAGTATAAAATTTATTTTAATATGTTACCACTGGAACACCTTCTTGAATTGTGGCACACTTTAACAAATAAATTTTGAATGTTTTAAAAACTAATGATTCAAAAATGAAAGGCCCTAAAAATTTAAATTTGGGTTTTTCATGCAAACAACTACTACTTCAAATGTACAAAAAATTATAAAAATCTGAGATATCAGGAACCAGAACGTTGCAGGATTTTACATGGACTGACCTGATAACTAAATAATACTTGAAACTTCCTGGCAGATTAAAACTGTGTGCCCGACCGAGACTCGAACTCGGGACCTTTGCCTTTCGCGGGCAAGTGCTCTACCATCTGAGCTACCGAAGCACGACTCACGCCCGGTACTCACAGCTTTACTTCTGCCAGTATCTCGTCTCCTACCTTCCAAACTTTACAGAAGCTCTCCTGCGAACCTTGCAGAACTAGCACTCCTGAAAGAAAGGATATAGCGGAGACATGGCTTAGCCACAGCCTGGGGGATGTTTCCAGAATGAGATTTTCACTCTGCAGCGGAGTGTGCGCTGATATGAAACTTCCTGGCAGATTAAAACTGTGTGCCCGACCGAGACTCGAACTCGGGACCTTTGCCTTTCGCGGGCAAGTGCTCTACCATCTGAGCTACCGAAGCACGACTCACGCCCGGTACTCACAGCTTTACTTCTGGAATCATATCAGCGCACACTCCGCTGCAGAGTGAAAATCTCATTCTGGAAACATCCCCCAGGCTGTGGCTAAGCCATGTCTCCGCTATATCCTTTCTTTCAGGAGTGCTAGTTCTGCAAGGTTCGCAGGAGAGCTTCTGTAAAGTTTGGAAGGTAGGAGACGAGATACTGGCAGAAGTAAAGCTGTGAGTACCGGGCGTGAGTCGTGCTTCGGTAGCTCAGATGGTAGAGCACTTGCCCGCGAAAGGCAAAGGTCCCGAGTTCGAGTCTCGGTCGGGCACACAGTTTTAATCTGCCAGGAAGTTTCATATCAGCGCACACTCCGCTGCAGAGTGAAAATCTCATTCTAAATAATACTTTCAAAATGATCACTTCAACAACATATTGTAGTGAAAAAAAAGATAATTTTAAATAAACAATTTATATAACTGATCTTACTAGTTATAGTTTCAGATGAGACTATAAGGAAATATAGTCCAGTCCTTAATGTTTTGCAGTACAAGAAAAGTTGTCATAGTTTTCAGGTAAAATTTTGTATCTCAGAAAGTACTGAATGTAAGGAGCTGAGGTTTTTAACAGTGCTGTCATAGTAGCAGCACAGACTGTGCCTGGAGTATGAAAAAGATTGAGTAAAAATTAATAATACCACTACAGATTGATAGGGAGTGTGAATATGCATTTCGATTGTATGCCATACTGGTTCACAACCCGAGGGGATATCATCAGCTATACAGATGGTGAGAGAGAGAGAGAGAGAGAGAGAGAGAGAGAGAGAGGGAGAGAGAGAGAGAGAACGACCAGCCATTCCAGCTACAGGACAAGACACATTCTAAGATTGCTTACTTCACTGCAACTCGGAATAATCTACTGCGTTACACCAACTTGTTAATTTCTTACATTTTGCATGTGCTACAGTTTGTGTTGAGCTCATAATCAATAAATTATGGCCAGAGACCAAATCTGCTGATAGAAATGTCTTATACCTTATCATCTGTTTTTGAAATTCCTGTCTTACCATTAAGTAATCATTCTAAAACTTTCCAGTTTCCGCAGGTGCCTTCCATGTACTTAACCTTCTTCCGTGATTCTTAAATGCAGGGTCAGTCCATACCAAGTGGTCCAAGGAAAAAATAATTGGTTGCTTGACCATCTCAGATAAAGTTATATTTGCTGGGTGAATTTCCCAATGTTTAGTAACCACAAAAACTTTTTTTTAAAAAAATTATTGTTTATTATTTTGAAATGGAGGCCATATTTGTTCCAGGCTGCATGCGTTTTTTTGTATTTGTAAGCATCTAAATTTTTTACAATTATTCAGTAGTGGATTTTCCTAAGCCTTTCAAATAAAGTGCATTTAGTTCAACACACTCTGGGCTACAAATTAACATGATTATCACTTAGCTGAATGTATTCTTTAATATATTTTTAATAGTTCATAGTTATCAGCCACAAATTAAAAAAAAAAACACAATTTTTGAACAGTAGTTTCCCAAAGAAAGATTAATTTCTCAGCTTTAAAATTTTTTCTGCTATTACACTGTATAGTGTAGTTACTTTTTATAGAGTATCAGTGGTGAGCATCTTACACTTAAAAAGATACACTATTTTAAAAAATGGTATTTTTAATTTTTCCATTTTGTGGTCTGCAATATCTTTGTTGGGGGACCAAATAAAAATCTTAAAATTTCGCAGTTAATAGACTTTTATGATATCAAACTTCAGTATAAATTTCAACTTTGAGATTCAATTGAAAGTCAGGGTAAAAAATTACAAACAAGATCAAAAATACGTTTTTTAACATCTGCTATATCTAGGCTTATGGAATAAAAAATATCAGTTACAGTACATAATTTAATCATATCTATGATTACTTACTTTTTAAATTGAAAATAAGGCTGCTAATTACATTATATAGTTCTCTTGTTATTTGTTTTTAGTACATCGCTCATTGAACATTTGAGAAATTTCTTCACTCAGTTTGGGTGTTAGATTATAAGTGAAGAAGTTGTGGGTCAGGATGAAGCTGGCTAAGGTATTGAGGAAATGGGTTTTAGGTAGGGTGGCAGGTGTAGGGAAGCCAGCTTCATCCTGACCCACAACTTCTTCACTTTTGAAGGCCAGACATACCAACAATTATAGGGAACAGCCATGGGTACCAGGATGGCCCCCTCGTACGCCAACCTATTCATGGGTCGCTTAGAGGAAGCCATCTTGGTTACCCAGGCCTGCCAACCCAAAGTTTGGTACAGATTTATTGATGACATCTTCATGATCTGGACTCACAGTGAAGAAGAACTCCAGCATTTCCTCTCCAACCTCAACTCCTTTGGTTCCATCAGATTCACCTGGTCCTACTCCAAATCCCATGCCACTTTCCTTGACGTTGACCTCCATCTGTCCAGTGGCCAGCTTCACACGTCCGTCCACATCAAACCCACCAACAAGCAACAGTACCTCCATTATGACAGCTGCCACACATTCCACATCAAACGGTCCCTTCCCTACAGCCTAGGTCTTCGTGGCAAACGAATCTGCTCCAGTCCGGGATCCCTGAACCATTACACCAACAACCTGAAAACAGCTTTCGCATCCCGCAACTACCCTCCCGACCTGGTACAGAAGCAAATAACCAGAGCCACTTCCTCATCCCCTCAAACCCAGAACCTCCCACAGAAGAACCACAAAAGTGCCCCACTTGTGACAGGATACTTTCCGGGACTGGATCAGACTCTGAATGTGGCTCTCTAGGAGGGATACGACTTCCTCAAATCCTGCCCTGAAATGAGATCCATCCTTCATGAAATCCTCCCCACTCCACCAAGAGTGTCTTTCCGCCGTCCACCTAACCTTCGTAACCTCTTAGTTCATCCCTATGAAATCCCCAAACCACCTTCCCTACCCTCTGGCTCCTACCCTTGTAACCGCCCCCGGTATAAAACCTGTCCCATGCACCCTCCCACCACCACCTACTCCAGTCCTGTAACCCAGAAAGTGTACACGATCAAAGGCAGAGCCACGTGTGAAAACACCCAGGTGATTTACCAACTAACCTGCCTACACTGTGAAGCTTTCTATGTGTGAATGACCAGCAACAAACTGTCCATTCGCATTAATGGACACAGGCAGACAGTGTTTGTTGGTAATGAGGATCACCCTGTGGCTAAACATGCCTTGGTGCACGGCCAGCACATCTTGGCACAGTGTTACACCGTCCGGGTTATCTGGATACTTCCCACTAACACCAACCTGTCAGAACTCCGGAGATGGGAACTTGCCCTTCAGTAGATCCTCTCTTCTCGTTACCCGCCAGGCCTCAACCTCCGCTAATTTCAATTTGCCGCCGCTCATACCTCACCTGTCTTTCAACATCATCTTTGCCTCTTTACTTCCGCCTCGACTGACATCTCTGCCCAAACTCTTTGCCTTTACAAATGTCTGCTTAT
Organism: Schistocerca serialis cubense; assembly: GCF_023864345.2. Lineage (NCBI taxonomy): Eukaryota > Metazoa > Arthropoda > Insecta > Orthoptera > Acrididae > Schistocerca > Schistocerca serialis. The sequence continues at coordinate 793,712,496 of NC_064642.1, read as the reverse complement.
GTCTGTGTATGTGTGGATGGATGTGTGTGTGTGTGTGTGTGTGTGTGTGTGTGTGTGCGCGAGTGTATACCCGTCCTTTTTTCCCCCTAAGGTAAGTCTTTCCGCTCCCGGGATTGGGATGACTCCTTACCCTCTCCCTTAAAACCCACATCAGTTCGTCTTTCCCTCTCCTTCCCTCTTTCCTGGCGAACAAACCGTTGGTTGCGAAAGCTAGAATTTTGTGTGTATGTTTGTGTGTCTATTGACCTGCCAGCGCTTTTGTTTGGCAAGTCTCATCATCTTTGATTTATATATATATATATATATATATATATATATATATATATATATATATATATATATATATATATAAAAAAAACAAAGATGAGGTGACTTACCGAACGAAAGCACTGGCAGGTCGATAGACACACAAACAAACACAAACATACACACAAAATAATTCAAGCTTTCGCAACAAACTGTTGCCTCATCAGTTCCAAATTCTTTTTGACTGTAGCTGCCACCTTCTCGATTTTGTATTCAAGGCACTTGGTCTTTTATCTTGACTTAGTTTTCTAATTTTACTAGCAGGTGATATACCCAGGATTTCACAAGCTGTATCTCCTTTTTTAAAGGTTGCTGATAAGTCACAAAATTCTGTATCTGAGGTTTCACTATCCTTTCTCTTGTTAATTACAAATATCTTAGAATAACATGTTGGACACAATGATTTTCCTGGTATGAGATTGACAAAAGGGCTTTTATTTTTAGAATAATGATCAAATGTTATTTCTCGCAGACCTTTTGTTATAGGTTTTTTATGTTTCTCAAAAAGAGACTGACCAAAAACGTGATGAAATTTTTTTTAAGTATTTAATTTCATGGAACTTGCATGTTGATTTGACCTCTGGACCGACTCGTAAGTAAAACAACACTTTTTCTTCTTCACTGTAATATTCGATTAAAGTAATGTCTTTAGGATACACTCCATACATACTTTTATGACACGCTTCATTAATAATAACACCAACAGAACACTGAGACACCATTTTTTCAACTGCATGCTTCAAGAACATCTAGCTAAATAATGTGAATAGACAACTGTTGGTGTAAGGGGGAAGACAAGTCAGACTTGTATAGGCTTTCAGATGCAATTGTTGGCCTGCTGAAACAATTACCACAGCATTGTTTCGACAAATAATCATTGGCTAGTGTAATGTGTTGTGTTACATTATGCAATTGGTATACATTATTTGATTAGCCTACCAGATATCGCAGATGTTAAAAAACGTATTTTTGACTCATGTTTGTAATCTTTTTTCCATAACTTCCAATTGACTCTCAAAGTTGAAATTTATACTGAAGTTTGATATCATAAAGGTCTATTAACTGTGAAAGTTTTATATTTTTATTTGGTCCCCCAACAAAGATATTGCAGGCCACAAAATGGAAAAATTAAAAAGTAAAATCAATTTTTTAAAACAGTGTAATTTTTTAAGTGTAAGCTGCTCTCCATTGATACTCTATAAAAAGTAATTATACTATACAACATAATAGCATAAAAAAATAAAGCTGAGAAATTAATCTTTCTTTGGGAAACTACTGTTCAAAAATTCAGTTTTTTAATTTGTGGCTGATAATTTTGAACTATTAAAAATATATTAAAGACTACATTCAGCTAAGTGATAATGATGTTAATTTGTAGCCCAGAGTGTGTTGAACTAAATGCATTTTATCTTAAAGCCTTGGACAATCCTCTACTGAATAATTGTAAAAAAATTTAGATATTTGCAAATATGCAAGAATGCATACAGCCGGAAACAAATATGGCTGCCATTTAAAAATAATAAACAATAAATTTTTTAAAAATATTTTTGTGACTACTGAACATAGGGGAATTCCACTCAGCAAATATAAAATTTTTCTGAGATGGTCAAGCAACCAGTGGTGGACCACTTGGTGTGGATTGACCCTGCAGTGTTAGCGATAAATAAATGTTGTTCTGTGAAAAGTTCAACCAGCAGAGTTCCTCTTTCATTATTTTCCCCCAGTCCATGTTCTACTATTTTTCTTTTTCCTCCTCTTTCTTTTTGTAAGTAATTATTAGTAAAGTCTAAAAGAAATTTTGTTGTCTTTAGGTACAAGGTGACTGATGGTTAAATTCAGATGTATCTCTTCTACTAATTTCAGAACCTCCAAACGGTTTTGATTTTAACCGTGCAGATTAGCTTCTCTTGAAAATGTCATGGAGATGGCAAGTTAACAACCCTCAGCAAATTGCTACACTATTAACCCTTCAGCAGCAGCAGCAGCAGCAGCAACAGCAGCGACAACAACAACAGCAGCAACAACTACCAATTCGGTGGGTACATGAATATCAACATCAACTCCCACAGACACAGTTACATCAGCGGCAGCACCATCAACAGCTGCAACACGATGTCCAGCAACACCATCAGCAGCAGTTGCAGCATCCATTGCAAAGAAGAGTTCCATCGCCGTGGCTAGATGTGTCCTCTTCACTCGTAAGTGAATCATTTCATTCACAGGTTAGACTTTCCTTTAAGTACTGCATTAATTTTAAGTTATTTATTATAGGATAAAAGTTTTGTGTATTTTGCACATAATTTGCTCCTCATCCAAAGATAATGACATTAGATTAGTGTTATATGCATTACATATAAATTGGAGTGCCAAAGAAACTGGTATAGGCATGCATATTCAAATATAGAGATATGCAAACAAGCAGAATATGGCCTTGCAGTTGGTAAAGCCTATATAAGGCAACAAGTGACTGGTGCAGTTACTAGAGTGGTTACTGCTGCTACAATGGCAGATCATCAAGATTTGAGTGAGTTTGAACATGGTGTTATAGTCGGCGCACGAGCAGTGGGACATGGCATCTCCAAGGTAGCGATGAATTTGGGATATCCCGTATGACCATTTCACAAGTGTACCTTGAATATCAGGAATCCAGTAAAACATCAAATCTCTGACATTGTTGTGGCTGGAAAAAGACCCTGTGATAACGGGAAGACTGAAGAGAATCGTTCAGCGTGACAGAAGTGCAAGCCTTCTGCAAATTGCAGCAGATTTCGATGGTGGGCCATCAGCAAGTGTCAGCATGCGAACCATTCAAGGAAACATGATGGCTGCATGACGCAAAGCTTACCGCCTCGCCTGGGCCTGTCAAAACCGACAATGGACTGTTGATCACTGGAAACATGTTGGCTGGTCAAACGAGTCTTGTTTCACATTGTATCGAGCAAATGGACGTGTACGGGTATGAAGACAACCTCATGAATCCATGGACCTTGCATGTCAGCAGGGGACCGTTCAAGCTGGTGGAGCCTCTGTAAAGGTGTGAAGCGTGTGCAGTTGGAGTGATATGGGACCACAGATACATCTAGATACAACTCTGATACGTGACACACACATAAGCATCCTGTCTGATCACCTTCATCCATTCATGTCCATTGCATTCCAACAGATTTGGACAATTCCAGCAGGACAATGCGACATTCAACGCATCCAGAATTGCCACAGAGTGGCTCCAGCAATGCTTTTCTGAGTTTAAACACTTCTGCTGGCCACCAAACTCCCCAGACATAAACATTATTGAGCATATCTGGGATGCCTTGCAACATACAGTTCAGAAAAGATCTCCACTCCCTCATATTCTTATGGATTTATGAACAGCCCTGCAGGAGTTGAAGTAGAGAGGATATAAAATGTAGACTGGCAATGGCAAGGAAAGCATTTCTGAAGAAGAGAAATTTGTTAACATCGAGTATAGATTTAAGTGTCAGGAAGTTGTTTCTGAAAGTATTTGTATGGAGTGTAGCCATGTATGGAAGTGAAACATGGACAATAAATAGTTTGGACAAGAAGAGAATAGAAGCTTTCGAAATGTGGTGCTACAGAAGAATTCTGAAGATTAGGTGGGTAGATCACATAACTAATGATGAGTATTGACTAGAATGGGGGACAAGAGGAGTTTGTGGCGCAACTTGACAAGAAGAAGGGACCGGTTGGTAGGACATGTTCTGAGGCATCAAGGGATCACAAATTTAGCATTGGAGGGCAGCGTGGAAGGAAAAAATCGTAGAGGGAGACCAAGAGATGAATACGCTAAGCAGATTCAGAAGGATGCAATAAGTACTGGGAGATGAAGAAGCTTGCACAGGATAGAGTAGCGTGGAGAGCTGCATCAAACCAGTCTCAGGACTGAAGACCACAACAACAACAACTACCACAGGAGTCATGGTGTCAGTTCCCTCCAGTACTACTTCAGACATTAGTCGAGTCCATGCCACATCGTGTTGCAGCAATTCTGCATGCTTGCGGGGGCCCTACATGATGTTAGACAGGTGTATTAGTTTCTTTGGCTCTTCAGTGTATTTATAAGGAAATGCAATCAAATAAATATCAGATGAAAACTTGTTTTTACTAGGTTGTTTACATGCCCCCCCCCCCCTCCTTCTCTCCCCCCCCCCCAACACAACTGGGCAGTAGCTCATATGAAATGATTATTGATTTGTCTTGTATCCCCTTCTGCTATGTCTATCTCAACCCAAGATGCCAGTCTCACTTTATCCTCATTTAGTCCCACTTCTTCCAGAGTTTCATTCCCATTTGTTGAGTAAAGTAATGTCTGCTTTTCTAAACTGTTTTGTTATACATTTAGCTGGCTTTTAAAGTTTCGTGTTACTGCCAGGAAAGGACACTAGTCATTAAAATGTGAAAGAGTTTGTAAATACACTCTAATTTAGCAACTGTGTCCCCTGAAGCACACTTTGTAACACAAGTCTGTTACAAGTTGTGTGAAGCTGGTAGTGGTATTGAGGAAGATATTCTGCACAGCTTTGCATTAGACTCCTGTAAATGCTTTCAGATTTCCAGTAATTGATTCAGTGTAAGTCATACCTGAGATAACACGATTTATCAAACTTTGTGATCAATGAGATAAAACAAGTCTCCTGTTTGGATCTGTAGGTGGGGACTGCTGAGGAGGATATCATCATCAAGAAAAGGAAGATGTATTCTACAGGTCACAGTGTGGAATGTTAGATCCCATAATTGGGTTGGTATGTTAGAGAATTTAATATGGGAAATGAGTAGGTTGAAGCTAGATATAGTGGAAAATTGTAAAGTGTGGTGGCAGGAAGAATATGACTTTCGGCCAGCTCAGTATAGGGTTACACAGGTTAATGCAGGAGTAGCTGTAATAATAAATAAGAAAACAGATGTGTAGGTAAGCTGTTATAAATAGCCCAGATATGCACTAACTTAATACAACCACAATGGGGCAAGAATATAGCCGAACTACCTCTGCACGTAATGAAGAGAGTGAAAGACTGTGTGATGAAATAAGAGAATTATCCAGATATTTAAGAGATGAAAAATTGTGATAGGTGACTGGAATATGCTAGTAGAAAAAGAGTAGAAGGAAAAATAGGAGAATAGGGGGGGGGGGGGGGGGGGAGATTAAAGACAAAACTGCCTGGTAGAATTTTGCACAGACATTTAATCATTGACTTGAGAATCGAAAAATTGTTAAATATGTGGAAGAGACATAAGGATACTGGAAAGCTCAGATTGATTGTGTAATGGTAAGACAGAAATTCCAAAAATAGATTTTTAACTGTAACATTTCTGACCATAATTTCTTGGTCATGAACTCCTGACTGAAATTGAAGCAATTAGAAAAACTAAGGAAATTATGGAGATGGCACCTGGATAAATTGTAGGTATCAGAAGTAGCTGAGTGTCAGCATTAAATAACGTTGGATTGAAATGGGAAAAGAGTACAATAGAAGATGAATGGGTAGCTTTGAGGTATGAAATTGTCAATGCAATAGAGAATCACATAGGTAAAAAGACAAGGCCAACTAGAAATTCCTGGATACCTGAGGAGATATTGAACTTAAGTGGCGAAAAGAGAAAAAATAAAAATACAACAAAGGAAGGTGAATGGGATACAGGCCTTTAAAAATGAGATTGACAGAAAGTGGAAAATTACCCTAAGAAGGATGGTAAGATGACAAATGCAAAGCTGTAAAAGCATATATAATTACAGGAAAGACAGCTGCCACATATCAGAAGATTTGAGATACATTTGGAGTAAAGAGAAACAGTGGTATCAGTATCGAGAGCTCAGGTGGCAAGCCAGTACTAAGTACAGAAGAGAAACCTGAAAGTTTTAAGGGGATTAAACTCGAGGACAATGTTACAGAAAGAGAAGAGGAAGTAAGTGAAAATGAGACGGGAGATGCGATACTGTGAGAATAATTTGACAGAGCACTGGAAGATCAAAGCTGAAACAATGTCCTAAGATTTTACTGTTTTTTAAAACTTTTTTTAACTTTGCTGTTCTGCAGTTGTACTAAACCCAAACTATGTTACCTTCCAAATGCCCTGTCACCCTGAAGCTATCCTGAAATTTTTTTACCTTAATTTTTTCTTGCACACTCATCTTTATTTAACTTTCTTAATGCAGTGGACCTGCAATGCAGTTCCATCAACTCTTGCTGTATGGCTTCTACTCTGTTTCCAGAAGGTCGAGGGCTGGAAGAGAGCTTCAAAGTATTCAAGCTACAAAATGACGTAAATGTCTTTCAATAACTCTTGTATTTTTGTTGCTCCAGTATAACAATCACAACATTTGGTGAATAAATCTACAATTAATCACCAAATCTCCAAACAGATTCTTAAAACAGAGCAGAATAGAATCTCAGAGAAGAACAGAATGACATTTGTCCTAAGTCTCAATCAACTGTTTCCCCACGCATTATTATTGTTGAAAGTGCCTCTTCTTTTCTGCATTCCAAAACACCACCAAGCTGTGATGTCTTAAGTGTAAGTGACCCATTCACAGTAAGTGGAGACACTCAGTCGCCGTTGCACCTTGGTGACATTTTGCACTCACGCGTCTCACTCCGACGTGTACATTCTTCAAACCAGTGCATGCACATTGGAAAGTTCTTACTTACTAACTACCTAAACAATTTTTATCTGCTTGAGAGAAAGATGTGTTACATGTCATTCTGAATGAACATGTCACACCATAGATCCCCCCTGAAGGTGAAAAATGTCATGTAAAATAACTGACTTAACTAATTATAATCCTTTTATAACCTGTAAATTTTTGTTAAATTGTTATTATCATAAAAGCTAATGTCTCTTAAGACCAAGCTCCCTTTCTGTTCACACAATAAAAGGAAAAAGTCTTATCATGTATCTTTCCTCAAGTATTTCATTTTTTGATTAGTTTGGTTTAAGAACAGTAAACGTCATTGTATGTAGTTTTGTGTTAGCTAGGTGTTATTACCTAATGCAGGTATCATGTCTCTTCAGTTTCCTCATTTTTTCTTGATATTGCCTGTTCAACTTGCTAGTGGATATCTACTTAAACATTACACCGTATTGTACATAAAGAAAACTATTGAGAGATGTTTGTCATGTCTGATCACCCTCAATATTATTTCATTATGTTTAATAAAAGGTGATTTGCTTTTTACTGGTTCTAAATCATTGTCTATGACAACATAAGGTTCTTACATTTATTGAGACAGAAAAGGTTTAATTCTTTATTTACCGTAAGGAGTTACATGCTGACATTTCACTCTACACTTCTTTCCACCATTTCAAATCTGAGATTTGTGGTAAGTCAGTGTGTATGGAAATGAAAATTGAAAGAATAAATATTTGTCTTATTTTTTTGTTTTTCAACCTATCATTATCTACTTTTGACTATTTTGGAGAATACTTCATTAGTGTCACATTACAGCTTCATACATTTGTAAGGTCTATGCTAACGTCTTATCCATTGGACACATACTATGCACGTATATTGTTGTCTCTGTGATGTGAGTGTCCTTTTCTTTTATCCTTTACAGAAACAGTTCAGGTCATTCTGCCTATGGATTCATCTGATCTAAATGTAGGCCACCCATTCCATGGCTCTGCCAATCTTTCTCTCCTCCATGTTCATTATACATTAGGGATTCATCTGACCAGGGATTAGGCCATCCATTCTTTTGGTTCACCAATCCTTCCTCTTTCCCGTACCTACATAAAATTGGTTCACCCCATCTTAACTTTTTTAACCATATGCCCAGCTTCTGATCCTTCCATTGTAAATTCCAGTCATGAAAGTTCCCCATTTTGTTGACTCTACCTTGTCACTTCAAACATATGTTCACTAAATCCTCCTTTCGTAACTTTTCACAATACCATAACTCACATATATTCTTTCAAATTGTGCAGTACGAAGCCACCTCTTGTGTTATGCTTTCTATATTCATTTTCCCTTTATATTATGCATAACAGACCTGCACTTGTTGTCAAAGGCAATTCGCCAATGACCTATTTATCGTTACCCGATTACAGTGTGTATATTTATTGATCACTGAAGGAATCGTATTTCTCTCTCACTACAAAAAAATATGATAAGGTAGCTTCTCATCTACTGCTGAGAATACTCCTACATTTGTTGTTAATCTCAGTTTCTTCTCTTTTAATAATTACAATACACAAAACCTTGATTTAATAGCATTTTAATTCCTTCATTTCATATTAAAAGACATTATTTATTAATACTTATGCCATTTTTCTTGCATTTAAATAAATCTTTTAGCCACTAGCACACACTTATCGGAAGTAACGTGAGTCCTTTAGACTAATCTTGCACCTCATTTGTTAAACAAGTGATTAGCACTCAATGCCCTATTGCTAGCAGCAATGTTAGTTCTATCCAACTCAGCCCAAGATCTTGTATGTTACATTATTTGATTTGCAATGATAAGTTAGGGCATCAACATCTCCATTAAGAATGAGTATTTACTTCCTCCTTCTAACCCCCTGTTTATTTAGTGTTGCTAACATATATCTGCTAACATATATCTGAGATCACAATACCAATGATCCTTTACCCTACCATGTGCAAAAAAAAAAAAAAAAACCTATCTATGTCAGTATTCATAGAATTGTTACCATGGATTACCTGAATCACCTCATCGCCGTACCTGTGGAAACTGGTTGTAATTACCATAATGTAATCTGGATGAAAGAAGAGTTTCAGTGATGGAAACACATGAGCCGGACAGGGGAAAGATACAATCCGTATGCCTTTCAGAGTAGAATGAAATGAAAGGTAAGAGTAAGTTTGTTAGGACTGGGGAATAAAGAAGGTAGGTCCCCAAAGACAGATTCCCTTTCCACCCCCTACCCTAAGGTACCCTTCCTCATGGGTACTTCATCAAGACGATGGAGGGTGAAGTGTGGTCGACATACCCTACATTACAGATTGTCTCACCTTCACCCATATCAGCACCAAAAATTGGTCCTAGCTACACCTCTATGAGTAACCATTAGAGTTTGGGTCACAACACGTCAGCCATCAGTAGCAGTTAGTGGTTTAGTCGTCAGTCTGTAAGTCAGTGGTCACTCTCAGTATTTCACCACTGCAAAATTTATATATTTGATAATAAGTAGCTAAGGCTTAAAATGCATACTTAACATCTTGTGTTACCTGAGCTCCCCTATAAAAGAGATACAAAACCCTACCATTAGTCATAACAGAAAAGGAAAGGTAGAAAATCACACATACAAAATGTACAAAAGTGCAATTATTTCACTCAAAGTTTATAGTCGTTCATTGACATATGTTCTTTATATTAAAATATATAAAATGACAGGCTTTCTGTTAGTGCTTTCATGCTCTGGGAAAGAACAGTAAGAGATGCCTCTAGAATACAGATAATAGGGTAATTGAAGAGGAAGAAATTGCTTCACAGAAAGCTAAATATTAAGTAACGAAACAGTTAACTGGGACTGCTGATGGACATCACTCTGCCAAATTTGCAAAGGGTGCAAATTCTCTTGGGGATTTGAATTTCTTTATTGTATAATTGTTATACAATCCTGTTTCTTTCTGAGTTTTGGAATCCACCAAAAACACTGCTCTTGGATGTGGAATTCCTACTACTTTATATGGTCGACAGTATTTTGCAAAAAAAATTACTGGTCCCTTTCTTTATATTTGAACAATGTGGTGGTAATCCTTAACCATTACTATTTCATTTGTATCAAATACTGGTGTGTTGCATGTTCATTGTATTCCCTTGCCCTTAATTTTTGCTTGTTTGCATAGACTGTTACTACCATCTTATGGAATTAATCATATTCTACCATTTTTGTAGGTGATCATTTAAATAATTCTAATAGTGATACTACAATAAAATTTTTATGCATAAGTTCAGCAGGGGATATCTCGTAATCAACAAACTACCACACATGTCTGAGTGTAGCAGTTCATTGATTCTCATTTGAAACTCAGGAACTAGGTGTTTCCTGAGTAGTATTCTTCCATGTAACATGCTTCTCAGAACATTAAGTTCTACGCAGTCACCATCTCTCTTTCATTGTGTGTTCACAAGGGTTCAACGATGGTGTTATTTTGAAATAAATGCGTGTTAGCACCTTCTCATGCTAGAAATTCCATAGAGCTATTATTTGGCAACTGTGATCCAATATTAATTAGTAACCATTGAGGTTTATCTATATCTGTAAAATCCTCTGTGAAAGAGGTTGTTATAGTAGTCGTGTGTACTTGTTTAATTGGATATAGTTTCACACATTTCTACCAAAATTCAATTAGAAAAAAAATATAGGTGTCTCGTCTTCTACCTTTAGACAGTTTACCAAAACAATTCTGCTGTTTTTAAATCATGTAAAGCCTGTGGAATTATAGGGTATTGTTCACATAGTACATTCATGTTATCTTCTATCAAACAATGGCAACTCCAAGTAGGAATATAAACAATGTAGGATGAGAGAGATTGCTAGTTACCCTAAAAATGACATGTTAAGTTGAAGACGGGCATAGTTAAAAGAGACTTACACGTAAGCTTTTAGCCGCAGTCTTTGTCACAAAAAGAGAAACACACACTATTTATTCAGACAAGCAAGCACACCTCATGCACACATGGCCGCCAACTTTGACAGCTCAGACCAGAATGCAACTCTTACTTGGGATGGAAGCAGCAGTCTGGATGGGCCAGGGAAGGGATGGGATAGAAGTTACAGGAGGGGGGGGGGGGGGAGGCAGGAGAGCTGTCTGGTGGAGTATGCAGGAACTAGAATGACAACAGGTACGGTATCAGGAGGTTGTGAGTCAGGAAGGTGGGGAAAACGGAGTGAAAAAGCAGAGGAACAGTGAAAGATGGGTGGGTGCATTGGCAAAAGGGTGGCAAATAATGAGCATGGGAGATGAGAATGGAGAGGAGGAATTGGAGGAGGAATTGGAGGAAGGGGGTGGAAATTGTTGGGTGAGGGGGGGGGGGGGGAGGGGGGTGCACAGTATGTTACGGTAGGTTGAGGTAGGGACATTTATGGGAGCGGAGAACTTCTTTTAAATGTAATTCCATATCTGCATTTCAGAAAAGCTGATGGTGGAGGGGAGAATTCAGATGGCTCGGGTAGTGAACCAGCTGTTGAAATCAAGCAAGTTATGTTCAGCTGTATGTTGTGTCTACTTTGCTCTTGGCCACAGTTTGGCAGTGGCCGTTCATCCTGGTGGACAGCTGGTTCGTAGCCACACCAATAGTAAAAGCTGTGCAATGATATTCAGCAGGGCTGGCAAATGACATGGCTGCTTCCACGGGTGGCCCGGCCCCCGATGGAGTAGGTTAAACCAGTGACAGAACTGGAATAAAAAGTGCTGGATGGTCGGAATGGGCAGGACAGATAACTTTTCCAAGGGTGGGAATTAATAGGCAGATTGGGACCGGGCAGATAACTTTTCCAAAACTGATTTGTGTAAGGCATACTTCCAGTTACTGCTGTACAAGTAGTTCAAGCAGTATGTTATGCCCAACACTCATGTGGCATTGTTCCAGTTTTAAAGACTGGTTGGAAGTGCTTCAGCTCCTGCTATTTCCTCAATGATTTCTGGAACAATTAACAGCAAAGCCCCTTCATTTACAAACTATTTGGACAATTTTGTCATCATGGGTCATACATGTGCTGAACATTTGGCAAATACAAGGCAACTTTTTTCAAGTTCTTTCTGTGGCTGGCTTTAAGTGCAACAAGGAAAAGTGCTCTTTCTTCCACAAAGAACTTGAATATTTGGAACATGTTATTAATGTTCATGGTGTTCATCCTTGTGATTCTCACTTGTCTGCAATTAAAGATCTGCCAGTGGCCCATAACATTAAGGAGCTCCAAGCTGTCATGGGCAAGTGTGCATATTATATTAAATTCATTGCAAATGCTGTGCAAATTGCCATGTGGGGTAATGTATTCCCTGTGTGTAGTCCCAAAAATGTCAGGACGCATTTCAGCAATTAAAGGACACATTATCATTATTAAGTCGCTGTTGTTGGATTGATTTTGATCTAGCTAAGCCTGTTGTGTTAGCTATGGATGCATCTTTGTACAGGATTGATGCTGTGCTATAACAGGTTGTGTTGATTGTCCTATTGCTTTTGACTCAAAAATTCTCAACACGGGTTTGGTTGTTGTACAAGGCCACTAACCAAAATTTGAATACTAACTTCTTGTCTCAGTTACTGATCAGTACCAACAGTGTTTGAGTCATCTGAGGGATCATGTTATCAAATCAGTACTCACGATTTTTAAAGTCTTCAAACTTTCCTTACTTTTGTTGGCTTATTGCCGCAGCAGTTGCTTTGACCCAACTCTGTAGGTTGTTCTGTCATACATGTGCCATGCCTGGCTGTGTAGTTTGAAAGGAATTCCTCACCCAGTGGCACATTTGCTACTTTTCGTATCATGGCACACTATCTGCGCAGTCAGGCTGTATGTTGTTGCACGCAGAGAATGATGGTGCACATGTTGTGATTCCTCACTTCCTCAGTGGGAAATTTGGTCTTGATTGCACCAAGGTCACTGGGGTGTAGTTAGAACAAAGCAACTCACCCAATATCACTGCAGTGGGCAGGGCATGGATGCCCAGATTGAGCAAATAACCTCTCATTGTACTTTTTGTGTGGAACATCAATCAGCTCCACTGCAATGCTGTTTTGAGTGGCCACATTTCTACGGAGTGAGGCAATGCATTCTTATTGATTTTGCGGGTCCATTCTGGAACATGCAATGGCTTTGGTGGTAGATGCATACAGTGAATTTCCCTTTGTTGTCCCATGACATCCACCTTTGTTGCATGTACGATATCAGCCTATCGGCTTTGCTTTTTATTTTTCATCTTGAAGTTCTTCCTGAGATCCATATCTTGGACAACATATTGCAATTCACATCAGCTAGTTTTCATCAGTTCTGTGCTACCAACAGTATATACAATTGTCACTACTGCACTGTTTCACCCTCAGTTTCATGGTAAAGCTGAAATATGGGAGCAAGACTAAAATGTTTTTCTTTCCTTATACCACTCCTTGCCACATGACAGGAAGGCACTGGGGTTTTAGATCTCACAATATTGTTGTGCGTTGAAGGTCTCTTCCTAACACAGAAATTCTACTAAAATGATGCCTTTTCAGTCATAAAATACTGAGGCCCTGAATTTTTTGCCCAAAATTGTGGTTTCGAACTTTTTTTACACCAGCAATTGGGGTGATGCCACTGTGACAACGGACATTTTGTCTCAGGCACATAATGAGCCATCGCATTTTACTGCCGGTCATGATAGAGATCAGAAAATCACCGTCTTCCAATTCAAGTTACTCAAGTAATTTGCAGGTGGTACTGACACGATTTTTCTTGTGATGCTCTGTGAGCTGTTTCAAGACCTACCTTGCTCACAGTTGCCATATTCCAACATTTTTGTGAGTGTCCTGTAGAAGAGAGTTCTGGAGAGTTATGAAACATCAAAGAAATTTCATCCACTGTCAACTGGTGGTCTTCACAAACAGTTTCCTCAATTTTTTTTCACCAACACATCAGTCAAAATGAGGGCTTTCTGCTCCTCTATTCATCTAGAACATTTGCTCTGTTTTTAAACTTCCCACACCACTTAAACACACTCGCTCGTACTGTTCATAACACCTTCGCTGTAAACCATTTTGATTTCTGAAAAAAATTTGAAATGTGTGATTCCTTGTGAGTAGGAAGCAGGTCACGGCGTGTGGCTCACACTTGGCGTGATTTCTTACTGACAACTTTCGCACAACTGGACACTACAACATGAGTTTATATACTACCATGTTCCTGCAATGCTCATTCTGGTTTGGGGACCCCCAACTACCACTCAGTGTTGCCAACCCTGTAAAAGCAAACCTCCAGAGCCCATTAGGGTCATAGCACAATTGCTTTCTGAACGTGCCTCATAACATGCAATTCCCAGCATTCTTGTTTGTTGTTTTATTAGGTGGCAGGTATGGAGCAGTTTAAAGGCAAATCTTCACCATTCTTGTACAGCACCACATTTCAAAAGCTTCTATTCTTTTCTTGTCTGAACTGCTTATTGCCCATGTTTCCCTTCCGTAAAAAGCTGCACACTAGACAGACATCTCAAATTTAAATTTTTATTAGGTGTTAACAAAACCCTCTTTTTCAGAAATTCTTTTGTTGCCATTGCTAGTCTGCAATTTATATCATCTCTAGTGAAGACGTCATTAGTTATTTTGATGCACAAATAGCAAAACTCCTCTACTACTAGTAGTGTCTCATTTTTCTAAACTGATTCCCTCAGCATCGCCTGACATTCCATTACCCTTACTACACTTTTGTTGATATTCAATTTATAATATGTTTTTCAAGACATTTTCCATTTAATTCAACTGTTCTTCCAAGTCCTTTGCTGTCTCTAATAGAACTCAGTGTCAGTTGCAAACCTCAAAGTTAATTTCTTCTCATTGAACTTTAATACTCTTTCCAAATTTCTCCCTAGTTTCCCTTACTGCTTGCTCAATGTACAGATTGAGAAAGGAGTGAGTCAGAGTTGTATCCTATCCCTGATGGTAGTCAAATACTGCAACCCTTTCTCATTCTTCCACTTTAATAATTGTATTCTGGTTTCATTAGAAACTATAAATAACCTTTATATTTGCCATACTTTATCCCCACTACCTTAGAAATGTCAAAGAGTGTAGTCCAGTCAACATTATCAAAAGCTTTCTACAAATACTATAAACATGGTTTCCCTTTCTTTAACGTATATCCTAGAGGGAAATCGGAGTGTCAGTATTGCCTCAGATATCCCAATTTTCTCTGGAAAAAGACTTGCTAAACTGTATTCACAGCTGTTAGCACCTGCTTTCTTTGCAATTAGAATTATTACACTCGTCCTGAAGTGTGAGGGTATTTTGCATTTATCATGCACAACAGGTGGAATAATTCTCTCATGGCTGGCTCTCCCAATGACCTCTGTAATTCTGTGGGAATGTTGTGTACTGTGGTGTGACATGTAGTTTATTCAGATTAGCATGTTACACCTCTTTCTCTTCAAACCAATAAAAGATGTTAATGTAAAAATGTTGTTTAGGTAGTTAGTACGTACAGAACTTCCTACTGTGCACACATTGGTTTGATGGATGTATAGAGTTGGAGCAAAATGTGCGAGCACAGAACATCAGCAAGACATGACAACGAAGGGATCACTTATGCTTTTGTGTCACAGCTTGGCAGTGTTTTGGAAGGCAGAGAACAAGAGGCACTCTCAAAAATGACAATACCCGAGGAAACAGTTGACTGAGACTTACGAGAAATGTAATTCTGTTCTTTTCTGAGATTCTATTCTGTTTGGAGTTGATGTTCTGATTTATTGATTAATTAGACTGTAATTGTTATATTGGAGCAACAAAAAAAAGAAGAGTTACTGAAAGTGTTTCTGTCGTTCAGTAGCTTGAATACTTTGAAGCTCTCTTAAAGCCCTCGACCCTCTGCAGGCAGAGAAGTCACATGGCAAGAGATTGTGGCACTACATAGCATGGCACTATATCAAGAAAGTTCAAGAAAGCCGAGCATACAAGAACAAAGTTAAAGTAGAAAGTATCCAAGATAGCATCAAGGCGATAGATTGTTAGGTAGATAACATATCGTTTGGACTTAGTCCAGCCCCATAACAGCAAAGTTACATACCATTTTGTCACACTAAGTCCAGGTTGTTGATAAAAGGGGCAAAGAGGAGAAAGTTTTATCAAAAATAAGAAATATTTTCACAAAATAATGGAAGAAAATACAATGGTGCCTTGAGTAACTGCGGTAAACGGTGACAGATATATAGTGCAAGCACATGCTTTAGTGTCACTCAAAGTAATTAAAATATTTAAAAGAAATAATTTCCATTCACTGAAAACCAAAGGAATTTGAATTGTTGCATAGAAATAAATAAAAGGAAATAGTTGACCATAGCAACAAGGTCAACAGCAAGATATTTTCGTGTGCTTGAGTAAAAACTTTTGGCATGCAAGTCAAGACGCAGTACACCGATAATGCAGAAAAATTCAGAGTGCTGATTTTGATGTTATGAGTGCAGCATTAATCTCTGACAATGTTTCTGTGGCAGCCAGCCAATGCAAGGCAGAGCTGCTTCGCTTCATAATGCAGCGGCCGGTCAGCTGACTAGGCGATAACTGCACAGTGGCTCATTGTGACATCATTTCACCCACGCATGACGTATCAGCAGCGCAGTACAGCTTCCTGTGCACCCGTTTATGTGAGATGGAGTAAGTCCCAAGCTGAGATTATTGTTTAGTGATTCATTGTGAGGAACTGTAGATATACTTTATCGACTGTGAGGAGATATAAAAACTGTGTAATAATTTTCAGTGCTATTTAACGTTTATACTATTATTATCTTCTTTCCTTTCTCAGACCTTAGGTCTGGTTAAAAATGGAAAGTGACGCGGACCTTGATCAAGTGTGACTTCCTTTTAACTGTACGGTATATGTTACATTGCATTTAGGAACTTTCGGGTAATTGAACATGTATCAGTAATTACAGATTTCTGTAGTTGTATATATACGTTTGGATGAAGCTGTATTGCGTTGATGTACTGGTGGATATTGTGTGGTATGACTCCTGTAGTTGATAGTATAATTGGTATAATGTCAACTTTATCCTGATGCCACATGTCCTTGACTTCCTCAGCCAGTTGGATGTATTTTTCAATTTTTTCTCCTGTTTTCTCCTATACGTTTGTTGTATTGGGTATGGATATTTCGATTAGTTGTGTTAATTTCTTCTTTTTATTGTTGAGTATGATGTCAGGTTTGTTATGTGGTGTTGTTTTATCTGTTGTAATGGTTTTGTTCCAGTATAATTTGTATTCATCATTCTCCAGTACATTTTGTGGTGCATACTTGTATGTGGGAATGTGTAGTTTTATTAGTTTATGTTGTATGGCAAGTTGTTGATGTATTATTTTTGTTGCATTGTCATATATTCTGGGGTATTCTGTGTTTGTTAGTATTGTACATCCGCTTGTGATGTGCTCTACTGTTTCTATTTGTTGTTTGCAAAGTCTGCATTTATCTGTTGTGGTATTGAGATCTTTAATAATATGCTTGCTGTAATATCTGGTGTTTATTGTTTGATCCTGTATTGCAATCATGAATCCTTCCGTCTCACTGTAT
Source organism: Schistocerca serialis cubense (assembly GCF_023864345.2). Taxonomy (NCBI): domain Eukaryota; kingdom Metazoa; phylum Arthropoda; class Insecta; order Orthoptera; family Acrididae; genus Schistocerca; species Schistocerca serialis. The sequence goes on along the minus strand of NC_064642.1, from coordinate 793,694,958 downwards.
ATATTGCCTTTTCTTAGCCATGTGTTGGATGCGCCTTGATCGACGTGTGGCTGTGTTAGATGATACGGGTGCTTGCCATGTAGTGTTTTCTTTTTCCAATTTACTTTCTTCGTATCTGTTGATGTTATGAGATCTAAAGGGTTGTAGAAGTGGTTATGAAATTGCAATGGTGTAGCCGATGTATTTATATGAGTGATTGCTTTGTGTATTTTGCTAGTTTCTGCTCACTCTATAAAGAATTTTCTTAAATTGTCTACCTGTAGGTTTTGTATGTCGATAAATCCCCTTCCTCCTTCCTTTCTGCTTAATGTGAATCTTTCTCTTGCTGAATGTATGTGATGTATTCTATATTTGTGGCATTGTGAACGTGTAAGTGTATTGAGTGCTTCTAGGTCTGTGTTACTCCATTTCACTACTCCAAATAAGTAGGTCAATATTGGTATAGCGTAAGTATTTATAGCTTTTGTCTTGTTTCTTGCTGCCAATTCTGTTTTCAGTATTTTTGTCAGTCTTTGTCTATATTTTTCTTTTAGTTCTTCTTTAATATTTGTATTATCTATTCCTATTTTTTGTCTGTATCCTAGATATTTATAGGCAACTGTTCTTTCCATTGCCTCTATGCAGTCGCTGTGGTTATTCAGTATGTAATCTTCTTGTTTAGTGTGTTTTCCCTTGACTATGCTATTTTTCTTACATTTGTCTGTTCCAAAAGCCATATTTATATCATTGCTGAATACTTCTGTTATCTTTAGTAATTGGTTGAGTTGTTGGTTGGTTGTTGCCAGTAGTTTTAGATCATCCATGTATAGCAAATGTGTGATTTTGTGTGGGTATGTTCCAGTAATATTATATCCATAATTTGTATTATTTAGCATGTTGGATAGTGGGTTCAGAGCAAGACAGAACCAGAAAGGACTTAATGAGTCTCCTTGGTATATTCCACGCTTAATCTGTATTTGCTGTGATGTGATATTATTTGAATTTGTTTGGATATTAAGTGTGGTTTTCCAGTTTTTCATTACTATGTTTAGAAACTGTATCAATTTAGGATCTACTTTGTATATTTCCAATATCTGTAGCAACCATGAGTGGGTTACACTATCAAAAGCTTTTTGGTAATCTATGTATGCGTAGTGTAGCGACCTTTGTTTAGTTTTAGCTTGATATGTCCACTCTGCATCTATTATCAGTTGCTCTTTACATCCTCATACTCCTTTGCAGCAGCCTTTTTGTTCTTCCAATTGTGCGTAGAATTAATTGCTCGGGTGACTTCATGTTGCAAAATTATCACTTCAGGCATTTGTGATATCATCTTGTATGTGTCTGTTTCTGCTTGCAGCCTCCGTGCATGTCTGTTATGTTGTACCGGGTTTGACCATATGTTGCTCCAGAAGTATTTCTGCTTCTTTTCATCTAATTGCTCTATCCCTTCTTGTTGTGAGATTTTACCTAACCTTTTTCGTTTTTTGTCTGATATTTCATTTCTTATAAATTGTGTTAGCTGTCCAATGTCTTTTCTCAGTTTTTCTATTCTGATCTGTAGCCTGTGTTGCCATGCTGGTTTAGTGGGTTTCTTCTGTGTGTTGGTAGGTTCTGATCTCTGCCTAGTGTGTATATTTAGTGTAGTGAGTGCTCCTACATAAACCAGTAGTTGTAACTCTTCCATAGTTGTGTATTCATTTATTTTGTTGTGTATCATTGTGTTGATAGTTTTTATTGTTGTTTCGACTTGTGGGTTATTTGGTGGTCTATGCAAGAATGGTCTAATGTCTGTATTTGTGTCTTTGTATTCTGTATTTGTCAACTGAAATTTTTCTTCTATATCTAACTTGTGTGTCACTTCATGTTCTATTTGTGCTTGTGCTGGTGGCTGTCTTAAGATTTAGTTTTCCTCTGATTGTTTAATTGATGCATTTTGTTCTTTGTTTGTTTGCTCTGGGATGTTTGAGTCCATTACTGTGTTTTCTTCTTCTTCTGATTGCACATTATTTTGTTCCAGTATTTGTTGCAGTTGTTGTTTGATGTTTTCTAATTCTGACTGGGGTATCCTGTTATTTTGTTGTTATTATTATTATTATTAATATTATTATTGCATGCCCGTCACGAACTGCAAAATGGAAGCCAATGTAATGGTCTTGTTTGCAAAATTAAAGGAGTTGCTGACAGAGATTAGAACCATGAAAGCAGAATTGACTACTAGCTGTAATATACATACATCAAGAAACGTTTAGAATCATCCTGGTTCCCAGAACTCCTGAAGGTAGATGTCGACTGTGGATATTTTATCACAGACACAGTCCCTTTGACTGTTCAGAGATGTCACTAAACCCACCCAAAGATGTAAACAACCATGCATGAGCGGCGCCTATTAGGTGGAGGGGCTCCGGCAGCTGATCAGTTCCAGTCATTCCACCAGGAAGGAGTACATGGCTCATGTTGTCCGTAGTTTTTTATTTTTATTTTATTTACATATCAAGTTCTGTAGGACCAAATTGAGGAGCAAATCTCAAAAGCCATGGAACATGTCAGTACATGAAATTACAACATAAAAGTAATAACAGATAAAAATAAAATTTTTATGGACCCAAGAAAAGTCAGTTCATAAGTTTAAGCAAACGCAGTCAACAGTACAACAAGAATCAGCTTAATTTTTCAAGGACCTCTTTGACAGAATAGAAAGAGTGACCCATGAGGAAACTCTCCAGTTTCGATTTGAAAGCGCTTGAATTGCTGCTAAGATTTTTGAATTTGAGTGGTAGCTTATTGAAAATGGATGCAGCGGTATACTGCACACCTTTCTGCATGAGAGTTAGGGAAGTCCGATCCAAATGTAGGCTTGATTTCTGCTGAGTATTAATCGGGTGAAAGTTGCTTATTCTTGGGAACAGACAAGAAATGACAGTAAGGAATATATATGTTGGGTGGCCAACATCAAAATACCTAGAGTCGTGAACGGGGGTTGACAAGAGGTTCGTGAACTTACACACACCACTTCTTGCCCGAACTGCCAGTTTCTGAGCCAAAAATACCCGTTTAGAATGGGAAGAGTTACCCCAAAATATAATACCATATGACAGAAGTGAATCAAAATAAGCAAATTGGACTAATTTTCATGTCGAATGATCATTCACTTCAGATACTGTTTGAATAGTAAAAATGGCACATTAAGTCTTTGAACAAGATGCTGAACGTGGGCTTTCCATGACAGTTTACTATCTATCTGAACACCTAAAAATTTGAACTGTTCAGTTTCACTAATCACATACCCATTTTGTGAAATTAAAAGTCAGGTTTTGTTGAATTCTGTATTAGAAAACTGAGTCTTACTGTCATGTAGCATTAGTATATTTTCTACAAACCATGAACTTAGGTCATGGACTGCACTATTTGAAACCAAGCCAATGTTGCACACAACACCCTTTACTACCAAACTGGTGTCATCAGCAAACAGAAATATTTTAGGGTTATCCGTAATACTAGAGGGCATATCATTTATATAAATAAGGAACAGGAGTAGCCGCAACACTGATCCCTGGGGCAGCCCCCCCCCCCCCCCCCCCCCAACTTAACCATACCCAACTCAGAACCCACATCACCGCCATTCTCAACATTGTGAATAGTGACCTTTTGCTGTCTGTTGCTAAAGTAAGAGGTGAACCAGTTGTGAACTACTCCCTGTATTCCGTAATGATCCAACTTCTGGAGCAATATTTTGTGATCAACACAATCAAATGCCTTAGTTAAATCAAAAACAATGCCTAGCATTCCAAACCTTTTGTTCAACCCATTCAGTACCTCACAGAGAAAAGAGAACATAGCATTTTCAGTTGTTAAATGACTTCTAAAGCCGAACTGTACATTTGATAGCAAATCGTGCAATCTAAAATGATCAATTATCCTTACATACACAGCCTTTTCAGTAATTTTAGCAAATACTGATGATGTAGAAATAGGTGTAAAATTGCCTACCCTTTCTCCCATTTTATAGTGTGGCTTTACTACTGAGTACTTTAATCGTTCAGGAAACTGACCATTCCTAAAGGAAAAATTACAAATATGATTAAATACAGGGCTAACATTTGCAGCACAGTACTTTAATATTCTGTTAGGCACTCCATCATATCCATGAGAGTCCTTAGTCTTCAGTGATTTAATTATTGAGTCAATCTCCCCCTTGTCTGTATCACAGAAGAGTATTTCAGACGTCAGTGTCGGAAAGGCATTTGCCAAGGAAGTTATGTGATTCCCTGTGGAAATTAAATTTTTATTTAATTCACCAGCAATGCTCAGAAAATGATTGTTAAATGCTGTTCATATATCTGATTTATCGGTAACAGAAATATTTTTCCTACGAACTGACTTTATATCGTTGACCTTCTGTTGCTGACCAGACACTTCCTTCACAACTGACCATATGGTTTTAATTTTATCCTGTGAATTAGCTTTTCTATTTGCATACCACATACTCTTAGGCTTCCTAATAACATTTTGAGCACATTACAATACTGCTTGTAATGGGCTACTGTAGCTTGGTTGTGACTACTTGTAATATTTTGATACAATTGTCGCTTTGTTCTACGTGACATCCTTATCCCACTAGTCAGCCACCCAGGCTGCCAATTGCTGCTAGTACCCTGCTTAGAACGTTCTAATGGGAAGCAACTCTCAAAGAGCATGAGAAATGTGTTAAGGAAAGCATTATATTTATCATCTGTGTTTTCGGCGCTATAAACATCCTGCCACTCTTGTTCCCTGACAAGGTTTAAAAAATCCTCTATTGCTGTTGGATTAACTTTCCTACATAGTTTGTAATTATATGTGACATTTGTTTGAGTACAAAAGCCTTTTAGTGTTAAAATTTCTGCATCATGGTCTGAAAGGCCATTCACCCTTTTACTCACAGAATGCCCATCTAGAAATGAAGAATGAATAAAAATATTGTCAATGTCTGTGCTACTGTTCCTCTGCACACTAGTTGGAAAAAAGCAGTCTGCATCAGATCATATGAATTTATGAGATCTACCAACATCCTTTTTCTTGCACCATCATATACAAAATTAATATTGAAGTCACCACATATAACTAATTTCTGGTATTTCCTACAAAGTGAAGCAATAACCCTCTGGCTTGAGCAGAAATGCTCTGAAGTCAGAGTTAGGAGACCTATAAACAACAACAATTAGAAGTTTAGTTTCATTAAATTCAAATGCTCCGCACAACATTCAGATATCTGTTCAGTGCAGTTGTTGTGATATGTCTATCGACTCAAACGGAACACTGTTTTTCACATACATAGCCACTCCCCAAACAAGCAAGGAACTCCTTATAAAACAGCCAGCTAATCTGTATCCTGGTACAGGAAGCCTCTGAATTGTCAAGTTATTTAAGTGTCCTAGATGGTTAATACTGTAGTTTGATCATGTCCACAATGTTACTTCATGCCAGGAAGGGCTCTCAACAAGGGAAGTGCCCAGGTGTCTCAGAGTGAACCAAAGTGTTGTTGTTCAGACATGGAGGTGATACAGAGATGCAGGAACTGTCAGTGACATGCCTTGCTAAGGTCCCCCAAGGGCTACTACTGCAGTGGAAGACCGCTACCTATGGATTATGGCTCGGAGGAACCTTGACAGCAATGCCACCATGTTGAATAATGCTTTTCATGCAGCCACAGGACGTTGTGTTATGACTCAAACTGTGCGCAATAGGCTGCGTGATGCGCAACTTCACTCCCGACGTCCATGGCAGTGTCCACCTTTGCAACCATGACACCATGCAGAGGGGTACAGATGGGCCCAACAACATGCCAAATGGACTGCTCAGAATTGGCATCAAGTTCTCTTCACCGAAGTGTGTCGCATATGCCTTCAAACAGACAATCGCCGGAGACGTGTTTGGAGGTAAATAACTCCATCAGGCTGAACACCTTAGTCACATTGTCCAGCGATTGCAGCCAGGTGGAGTTTCCCTGCTGTTTTGAGGTGGCATTATGTGGGGCTGACGTACGCTGCTGGTGGCCATGGATGGCGCTGTAACGGCTGTATGATACGTGAATGCCACCTCCGATCGATAGTGCAACCATATTGGCAGCATATTGGTGAGGCATTCATCTTCGTGGATGACAATTCGCACCCCCATCATGCACATCTTGTAAATGACTTTCTTCAGGACAACGACATCACTTGACTAGAGGGGCCAGCGTGTTCTCCAGACATAAACCGTATTGAACATGCCAGGGATAGAGTGAAAAGGGCTGTTTATGGACAATGTGACCCACCAACCTCTCTGAGGGATCTGTGCCAAATCACCATTGAGATGTGGGACAATCTGGACCAACAGTGCCTCGAGGAACTTGTGGATAGTATGCCATGACGAAAACAGGCATGCACCAGTGCAAGAGGGTGTGCTACTGGGTATTGGAGGTACCAGTGTTTACAGCAATCTCGACCACCACCTCTGAAGGCCCCTCTGTATGGTGATACAACATGCAATGCGTGGTTTTCATGAGCAATAAAAAGGGCAGAAATTATGTTTATGTTGATCTCTATTCCAATTTTCTGTACGGGTTCCAGAACTCTCAGAATCGAGGTGATGCAAAACTTTTTTTGATGTGTGCACATGTTGATAAAACTTCACATTTGCCTTAGGAATTACAGACTGATGTAAATAAACAGTGTGATCTAGTAAGAAGTGAAATGAATGTGCAGTTTAAAGAGGTACACAATGAACTTAAGACATTAAATGATGAAATCTCAGATATGCAAGGATGAGTAGAGGTATTAGAATAAAGTAGAGAATTTAACAAAATGCTGAATGCTTAGAAAGCATTGACTTGTTTGGAAGAAGAGCTACAGGAATTTGTGGAGCTGAAATACAAGAAAAAGTAAATCTGCCAGCAGTGCACCTAATTCTATGGGTGATACCGAAGAAAACCAAAAAGAGTTTTAAAAGTTGTGGGAAGAGTTGGAAAAGACCCAAGATGAACTTAGTTAAAGATCAATTACAGGTAATAATTGGATGACAGGTGATTGTTTCATAAATTGATGCCTGGTCTTAACTGAAGTTGTTCTAACCAATTTCCTACATTCAAGGTTGATGGGGAAGTACGTCCTATCTATTTTTTCAGATTCTTACCTAAGAAATGAGAGGACTCCAAGAAAATAGATTTTGCATTCAGTACCTTGTAGGTGATGCCACAGAACGGGGAACTACCCATAGAAGAATGTACTCCTGGGAAAATTTCCAAATAAAAGTTCCAAAGGAAAGGGGTGTGGGGACACAAGTAGCCTCAAATGTTGATGAAGATGAGGAGAGACAGAGAGGAACAACAGCTGATGGCAATTTCCTGTCCGCACCCTGGCTTCCCACCTTTTGAATGACTGAGAACACCAGCCAAAACAACTGGACACAGGGTGAACACTTGCATCCAGTGATGCAGAGCTATGCTCAGAGAGACAGCAAGGAGATCTTCTGGGGTGGCGCAGTAGCTCTCTGGGGATAGCCCCCACATGGACATTGGCACAGGCTGCAGAATGGCCAGTGTCGGTGGTGGCAGCGGCGGCGGCGGCTGCTGCTGCTGCTGCTGCTGTTGCTGTAGCCAACTCTCTGCTAGAGAGTTGTCACTTCAGTCTCTGTATATAGAGTTGCACATTCATCTCTGTAAACTGAGTTATACACTATGACTGTACCTCTAACATAATTTTCAAGGTCTTAACACAACACAAATCTTCCCTGCAATGATGGGGGCTAGAATAGACCCTCGGCCCATTGTTGCCTGTCATAAGAGGCTACTAATAGGAGTCTTTGTATTTGGTTACATTTTTACTTTGGTATTTTGGCTATTCTTTGGACTCCTGAAGGTTTTTTTAATTTAACTTTTTTTAATGCTTTTTCCCCTCGTTCTTTTTAGCTTTTGAAAGTCTGGTCCCCATTTTAGGTTTGACCTCCACTTCCCAAATTTTACAGAAGTGTGGGTCATTCGGGGAAGGACGCCTTGCTGTGGTGCATTAACTGTCCACTGTGCACTGTTGTCTTTTGCACCTGTCAATCAAGTGTATCTACCTCTGCACTCTAAATCCAGCACTGTAGCCAGTCCTTCATGGTGAGATTGTCATGTAACCTCTCAGTTGTAACGTCCTGACAATGCAGGGATCACACTGTCGTTACCTGTGCTGCATTACTGTGTCACACAAGGAGTAGGTGCTATCAACTTTGGGTTACTGGGACTTGGAGCAGCGGTTATTGTGCCAGGTGGGCTTTGTCTAGGCAGGGTGTCACCCTCAATTGGAGTGAGTGGCATCTGGGTGGATGATCCACTGTGAAATGGATCAACTTGCCCATTTAAACAGTCAGAAGCAGTGATTTTAATGCAGAGGTTTACAATCCTATGCCATTTCATCATTGACCATGCATCAAGGTGAAAGCCAGGTAAGGAGAAATGGAAGTGGACAGTTTGCTGGGTTCTTGGTTTGTTCCCAAACTGACGGTGGATCTTTCGCTACAAATGCCATTGTTTTTTGTCAAAAATATTGAAGATTGATTTGTATGTGTATCACATACACTTCAGGGCTGTATCAAGATAGGAGATATACCAGTCACGATTTCTCCTCATATCGAGCTCAATAGAGTTCAACACGTCATCGTCCACCGGGACATAATGCTACAGTCTGATGAAGAGGTGCGCACTAATCTCGTGTGGCATAGTGTTCATTTTGTTTGCCACATCCAGAAAGGACCCAAAGATAATAGAGTGGACACTGAAGCTTTTATCCTAGCTTTCAACAGCAACATTTTCCTTGTAAAGCTGAAGGTCATGGTTTGCTGGTGTGATGTCAGACTTTATTTTCCTCAGCCGATGAGATGTTTTAAGTGCCAGAACATATGTCGTCCTCCTGTTCTAATGAGCCTATCTGTCAGATATGTAGATGGACATCCCATGAGGGCAGTCCTTGTGACCAATGCCCTCGATATATCAACTGTCTGGAACTGCACCCTCCTCTTTCACCACAATGCTCAGTGTTTAAAAGTGAGAAGAGAATTCAAGAGTATAAAACACTTGACTGCCTGTCTTATCAAGATGCAAAGGAAAAGCTTGAAAGACTTTACCCAACTCATATGGCCTAAAATTTTGTGACTTGTGTCACAGTCCATACCTCATGCAATTACAAAGTCTCACACGACATGTGGCCAAAGATGCCTAGTCATCCTCTGGTATCATCAGGGATGAAGACACCTGTCAAGGTGTCCCCCTCTCAAGACAAGGACCTCCAGCCACAGGCTGCATGCCGAAGAAAAGCATGATCCTCTTCTCTCCTAGAAAATAAAATGGGGAAATCTTCACAGAAGTCCAAGTCTTACAAGCATGAGAAGGAGAAGCAGAAAGATAAACCATTTTCTGAGACTTTGGACATTCCACTCCCCAACCCTGAAAGATCGAGCCTCTGCATCATGGTGATGGATCACAGAGTCAGGTGGACTGTGACCTAGTAGCGAAGTAATCACACCCAACTTTTCCATTCGCCACTTTCTCAGGCCTGACTCCAATGCTCCTTCAGTGGAACTGTAACAGCTACTTTCGCCATCTGACCAACCTCCATTTACTGGCTACTTATTTTGTAACTGGCATAGCATTTCAGGAAGTATGGTATATGGCAACACTCCTCTGTGCTCTATAAAACAGCAAACTCTACTGTACAATTGCATTAATGTCAAGAGAGGATCCAGTGGGATTTGCACCCTCATATACTCTGATATTTTCATTGAGCAGGTCCCCCTTATCGCTTAACTAGAGGTTGTGGCTGTTAGTGTCTATTTTTCAGTTCAGGTGACAATCTGTAATGTTTATCCACCCCCAGATGGGCCTTTCCATTACCAATAGCTGTTAGAGTTCTTGGAACAACTGCCTCCCTCGTTCCTCTTAACTGGGAGACTTTAATGCTCATAATCCTCTGAGGGGTGATACTATTTCTTGCAGAGGCTAAATACTAGGACACGTCCTTTCAGAATTGGGTGTCGGCCTACTCAACTCTGGAGCTGGAACACATTTCAGTGTGGCCATGTAACATACTCGAATATTGACCTCACAGCTTGCAGCCCGAGTATCTTACCCATGATTCAGTCCATGGCAATCTTTGTGACAGCAACCATTTTTCTATCGTTCTCTCCCTCTCCACTCAAAGATATCTCGAACATGCTCCACGTTGGTCACTTGGGAAAGCTGATTGGTAGGCTTTCTCCTCTACAGACACTTTTGCAGCCAGTCGTGTGGTGGATACCTACAAAATTGTACAGGGTACTACTGATACTACTATTCATGCTGCAACAGCAATGATACCCTACTCCTCCAGCTCATTCCAACGACCGCCATGGTGTACTGTAAACATAGCCACAGCTATCAGGGAATGCTGCAGGGTACTTCAGTGGCACAAGCACCATACAATTATGGGTAATTCATTAGCATTCAAGAGACTCCAGATGAAAGCACAGTTTTTAATAAAGAAAAGGAAGCAGGAGTGTTGGGAGCAATCACCTATGTGATCCCACATCCCATTGTCTCAAGTATGGACTAAACTCGACCACATTTGCACCCATCCACCACTGATATTGGTTCATGGCATCCTTGTCAATGGTAACATCTGCACTGATCCCATGGTACGTGCCAGATATTTAGTGACACAATTCACTGAAGTGTCACTCACAGTAATTACCATCCTCATTTCTTGACCCAGAAACACCTCACTGAGCATTCCCCCGCTGTCCCTCCATACACACAACTCTCTATCATATTTTAAGAAATTACAAAGTGACGTACTAATATAAGCTAAGTTATGAGCGCTTACCTTGTGAAAGCAGTACAGCATGTTCAGTGTATCTGTCCAGATACTTGGATGAGAGTACAAAACTAGAGAAGTAAACTAAATGAAAATCGGGAAGTATTCTCCAAAATATTTAAAGCATATGGACTTCACTGATCCCTTATTCATTTCCTTCATGAATACACATTGAATAAGAACAATTCTGAGATTTGTAAATGTGGAAACTAAGATAAGATGAAATGCCAACATGTAACTTCGGCAGGTAATTGGCAGGGTAAATTTAGCATTTACTGGTAATTAAACAAACCATGTTATTAAAATAATGATCTTAAACAAGTATGGGGTGAAAGTTGGAGAAAAGGGATAGAAACTGCCTCTTGTTTAATTAAGTATAGTTTTACGATACCAAGTATTTTCTGAAGTACAAAGTCAGAAACTTTACATGGTCACAAATCAAATGAGTTTTAAGCCATGGTGCCACGTAAGAAAACTGATTATGACTGTATGAATCAATTTGAAGTTGAAAGTAACACATTGAATTTAGGTCACATGAGATCTCAGTATAAAAGTGAAATTAATTTATGGGTTGCTTATAAGCCACACTGTCTTTAGTTGTGTAAGTTATTCCACATGACACCTTTCACCTTAGTGGGGGAATCTGCAGCGGTACATGTTGCTATAAAGCTTAGCAGCATGTCTCACTTTCCTTTTACTAGACTGATGAAAGATGTGCATGTGAAAAAATGTGAGTTTAACTAATAGTAGCATAAAGAGCATCTATTGTGTCCAGATATTTTTGGAATTTATGTGCAAATATGAGAAAGAAAAATGCGGGCACAGCACTGAAAGAGATGATAGATGTGTAATTTGGACTGGCCAGTGAGGAGTCAATTGCACTTCACAGTCATGCTTTGGGGATGCTGTGGACTCCAAAGAAGAAAGGGGCCTGATGATAATGCTTCAGCACTAAAGAAAAGTGAATGTTGTTATGTAGACTGTCTGCTATGCTATCTTTAGTTAAGTATGAACTTATGGTTTTGGTTGAGCATTGAAGCATGATGTATGAACGTGTTGTCTGAAAAGCTTTGTTAATTATCAGTTGTTGTTAGTTGAGAACTTATTTGAATGTAGAAGAATTACGGAAATCTATTTTGTGATTTTGTAGTGAGTAGTTTAAATGTAGAAGCCCTTTTATAGCCTTTGATCTCTGCACTCGGGAAGAAGTCAATGGTCAAATATGTAGCAGGACCACAACATCAAGAGAAAACAATATGGCGACTGGGAAATTCAGAGAAGATGACAATTGTTATTACAGGGAATGAGTAAAGACTTGGCATCTCACAATATATCAGTCACTTAAAATCAACCCACTACAAGAAAATACCTCACCTATAATAATGAAATTCATTTAATTCTGCCATTGTATGCTTGATATGTACTATTTGGAACTTATGAATTTGCCCGCGGTAATGACCTGTATCTATCTTTGCTGTTACATACCTCTTATAATCACAATAGAAATATCTATGATGATGCTGTAAAGAGCTGGAGGTAATAAAAAAAATGTATAAAGTGGCACTGCTGTGAAGCTTAAAAGTTTGAACAGTGACTGAAACTGTTACCCACCTACCCTTTATGGTTTATGGAAATGACAATACAGGAAGGTAAATATAGAGTTTTAAGATGGGAGCAAAATGAAATGCGGCAGAGGTGACGGGATTGCTTGATGATGAATGAAATTGGAGGGCTGGGGAAATAACCGGTTGTTGACATGCAACAACCCAGCCAACTGGCCTGCTTGGCTGCTCTTAGTCTCCTGAGACAACCAGACTGCCTGTTTACCATACAAATGACAAGTCCTTGTTACTTAAGAATGTGTTCTGTCAACCAGTCTCTTCATTTAATCAAGTTGCTGGATAAATTTCTTCCTTCTCCCAATTCGGTTCAGTACTTCATTAGTTATTCAATCTGTCTATGTAAACTTATACATTATTGTGTAGTACCATATTTCAAAAACTTCTATTCTCTTCACGTATGAATTGTTTATCATCCATGTTTTGTTTCCATATGAGGCTACTCTCCAGAGAAATTCCTTCAGAAAAGATTTCGTAGCACCGAAATTTGTACTCGCTGGTAACTTATTCCTTTTTTTTCCTAGAATGTTTTTCTTGCTGTTTCCAGTAATCTAGTGCAGACATCATGTTATTTTGCTGCAGGAAAATAGGAAAATTTATTGACTTCATTTAGTATTTCATTTCCTAACCTATTTTCCTCAGCACCACCTAATTAATTTGATTACTTTCTATTACTGTTGTTTTACATGTATTGAGTTCGTCTGTATCCTCTTTTCAAGACACTATTCATTCCATTCAAGTGCTCTTCCTAGCCCATTGCCACCACCGACATAATTACAGTGTCATTGGCAAACCTTGTGGTTTTCCTGCCTGAACTTCAATTCCCTTTCCCAATTTCTACTTGGTTTCCTTTACTTCTTGCTCACTGTAAAGGCTGAAAAACGCTGGGACAGGCTACAACCCTGTCTCACTCCCTTCTAAACTATGGCTGTAGTACTCAATTTTTATTGTCTTTGTTAGAAAGATACACATTGTGTCACAGTTACAGATTGAAACAGACATACAAACCTAGGTAAGCAAGATTATCTACATAAGCAATGGTTTAAATAGTTTGAAAGTGCTGTTCAAGTCAAGTTCAGAAGGTAAGCCTGCATTCATCTCAAGGAAAAAAAATCCAGTTGTCTGTAGCAGCTTATCACAAGAAAAGTTTGTAGTCATGGCCATTTTAGGTAATACTGTAGCATTTAATAGATGTGAATGTGGCAGTCAGCAAAGGATAAGAAGTTGCTGAACTGTGGTAATGATCTAATTTTTAGGTTCAGTCCCAAGACTGGGATTAAATGCAGGAGACCATCTTAGGTTGATGCTTCTGGATCTGTGATACTGTGTTCATATCTTTGGCTCATAAACATGATGTTGTTGTCCATTCTTTACAGAGGTACTCTGAATCACTGTCGGGGAAGGATGCAAGACTTTCCTCCCTGACCATCTACATCTATACTTCGCAAACTGCCATGATGTGCGTGGCAGAGGGTATGTCCCATTGTAACAGTTGTTAGGGTTTGTTCCTGTTCCATTCACATATGAAGTGTGGGAAGAATGATTTTTTTTAATGCCTCTATGTGTGCAGTAATTATTCTAATCTTATCCTCACAATCCTTGTGTGGGTGATACGTAGGGGTTGTAATATATCCCCAGAGTAATGATTTAAAGCCAGTTCTTGAAACTTTGTTAATAGACTTTCTCGAGACAGTTTACATCTATCTTCAAGAGTCTGCCATTTCAGTTCCTTCAGTACCTCTGACTTTCTCCAACAGATTGAACAAACCTGTGAGCATTCTTGCTGGCCTTCTCTGTATACATTCAATATCCCCTGTTAGTCCTATCTGGTCATGTCCCGTATACTTGAGCAATACTGTAGGATGGGTTGCATGGGCAATTTGGAAGCAATCTCTTTTGTAGACTGATTGCCCTTCCCCAGTATTATACCAATAAACCAAAGTCTACCACCTACTTTATCCATGATTGAACCTATGTGATAATTCCATGTCATACCCTACAAAATTTTATACCCAGGTATTTGTATGAATTGGCTGATTTCAGCAGTGACTCATTGATATTATAGTCATAGGATACAACTTTTTTTTTGTTTCGCAAAGTGCAAAATTTTACATTTCTGAACATTTAGAGCAAGTTGTCAATTTCTACACCATGTTGAAATATTACCAAGATCTGACTGAATATTTTTGGAGCTGATCTCAGATAGTACTTAATTGTAAATAACTGCATCATCTGCAAAAAGTTCAGTTTGATTGTTAATATGGTATGCAACGTCATTAATATACAACGTGAACAGCAAGGGTCCCAACACACTTCCCAGGGCATACCTGAAGTTACTGCTACATCTGATGATGACTCTCGACGCAAGATAACATGCTGTGTCCTCCCTACCAAAAATTCCCCAGTCCAGCCACAAATTTCACTTGATACCACATAGGATCGTACTTTTGACAATAAGCATGGACATGGCATTAAGTCAGATGCTTTTCGGAAATCAATAAACACTGCATCTACCTGGTTACCTTGATCCAAAGCTCTCAGTATGTCATGTGATAAAAGTGCAATTTGGGTTTCACATGATTTGTGTTTTCGAGAACTATACTGGTTGCATTGAGAAGGTCATTCTGTGCAAGATACCTCATTATGTTTGAGCTCAGAATATGGTCTAAGATTCTACAACAAATCGATGTCAAGGATATTGAACAGTAGTTCAACGAATCAATTCTACTACCTTTCTTGTGACCTGTGCATTTTTCCATGAATTGGGCGTGGTGTTTTTGTTCGAGGGATCTACAATAGATTATAGTGAGAAGAGGCGCTAACTCAGCCGCAAATTCAAAACAGGGATTCCTTTGGGCCCTCGAGCTTTGTCCAGTTTTAATGATTTTGTTACGTCTTCTTCACCACTACTTGTTACGACAGAAGGCCACTTGTTAGCAGCAGACACAGTGGCTACACCAAAGACTGAGACGGCGTGGAGTTTTACAATTATTTATTGAACTTATTTATTGAACTTTCTTTACAATTTCTCCCTCATCGTTGCTGCCCAGTCCTGTGGATCCCTCCGCCTGGTTGCTGCTGTGTAGATTCTCCAACAATGTGCGCAACGTGCGCTGCTGATTGCATCCGGAGCCTCAGGCCACCAGTGCTCCGCTGAAGCCAGGATGCCCTGTGATTGAAATGAACTCGTCGCCGTGAGGTCAGCTGCCAACGCCTGCTGCACCGACGGCTGGGAAGCTGTCAGTCGTGATGTCCGTGAGGTCCTGTCATGGACGGACCACGCGCTGTGGTTGCCGTGAAGTCCGGGCGTCAGTCCCCGGCGACACTTGTGACCAAGACCGCGCTGTGGCCGGTCGTGCTGTAAGTTCTCGCTGTAGTTAGTCAGCCATGGTGCCGACCGAACTCGGGCTGACCACCAGAGTAGAAGTTGACATCTGGCGGCGAACGGATGACTCCTGCGAGCTGGAACAGACTTCCGGAATCGTCACCTATGAAGATTGAACATTTGGACATGGACCACATCCGTCCACAGATCTGAACTTCTTCCTAATGGCTTCTGTCTGTTGCTGCCTGTGCTCCACTATTTATATCCGGCAGGAGGACGTTTTTTACCCTTGATGGTAGCTTTTTGTTATTACTCCCCCACTATATTGCAGCGTAACTTAGCGTGCTGGCCTCACTTCCCCTTACTCAACACTCTCCAGGCTTTGCTCGGCACTCGGTCTGTGTGTGTCCTTGTGTCAGCCGGTTGGTAGACTGTTGCTGTCAGCAAGGCTATCTGTGCCGCGCTTAACTTCGCAACACCTCGGTCGTTGGCTGCCTCTGTTTTGCCATTCTCCTCTGCGTGAAGCAACGCTTACTACATGTGGTTGCAACACTGCCTCCTCCTAAAAATTAAATTCGTCCCCAAATTTACCCTATACGTTCACTCTAGTTCTATCCTATATTCTACATCCTGGTTGCCCTGACTCATGCCCTACAGGTAATCCATTCTACCGGAATCTCATGGAGTGGTCTTGCATTAACCTGCTGAATCCTCTGGTTTAATAAGACATATACCACAGCGGTAAATACAGTCAACATGCTAATAGTACTGGTTGAAATACCAATGGTCACTATGCTACGTTCCTGCCTGGTATCGTACTCCTCCACATGCCTTAATAATTGTTGCATTGAAATTTGACCTTTCTCCGAATCTACTAGTTTATCTATCGTTTGCAATAGTGTAGCATCCAAGGTGTTGTTAATATACGTCAAATTTTCTCCTGGAGCTATACTGATTGACGCATCTGGCCAGTACAACGTCAGATGAGTATCTGTAACCTTGACGACTCCCGTGACTGTTGCTGGTAAGCCGAAACGATCCCCTACTATTTCACAATTTGTCCTGTTGATTAGCAAACCACTGTCCCGTAATTCCATCTCCATGGTTGCTGTCCAATTCCCATTGTCATAACACTTGGCTGATATCCTCTCCGTAGCGAATACTGAATACAATGAATGCCTCCCAACTTGCTGAAAATGTGGCGTAGACTTCACTATTATTCTCCGGCACTCCGTAGCTTCTGCTTCTGTCCTAAATAACGGGATCTCACACAACCCCTTGCCTGTGAAAACAACCCGTGATGGACAAATGGAAACTGACTCCGTTAGATATCTACTCAACTCTAAACTCGACATAATAGCATGAGTATCCCCCTCCTTAGAAATTAATAAAACCTCCTTTGTCCTAAACTGTATGCCCTTCCCCATGCGCTCCCATCTGACTGGATAAGGATGCACTGTGTAACAGTGATACTGTCTCCCCACACTAGTTACTGGAAATCTAATCTCTATATACATCTTAACTAGATCCGTTGTTACCTTAATCCTAGACATATGATAACAAAGTGACATACTTACTTCAATTAGCAGCACTACATGCTCTACCCCCTCTGGAAACTCCCCCTCTGCCTGCTTCAGACTCCGTCTGAATTTTTCTGGTGATCTCAACGTCACACTCACCTGCCCGTGTAATCTGTGATGTACTGCCTCTTGCAATTCATCCACCCTCACTCGTGCATCACCAATGCTGTTAACCGGTCCCGCAGCAATTTAGCCATTTCCAGCTTCCTTTCCACTATATCAAATCGCGTTTGTACCTGTTCCAGATCCGTATTCAATAATTTCTGTGTTTGTTCTATTTATGCTCATAAACCTGTAGCCATCCCATGCCCCACGTGTGTCACATTCAACAACTCTGTACCTAATCCCCGTATTTCTGTTGTGTGTGTACCCACTTGTACCCCATCCTGCGTCACCTACAGAATGAAGAGAGAAGGAAAAACTCCCATCACTACCCCTTAATACCAATAAAATAACCCTAATCCGTGCACAAAAATAATACGCACATGATAATTACTGCTAACTACACATCCCTTGAACGCAACTTATACTTAATACCCAGTTTACTGTCTGCTTCTGGTGCTTCTTTTCGCTTTCTGCCAGAAGGAGAAGTACATATACATGAATCTACTACCCCCAGGAACGGCTTAACTCTACTAACGTGAACCACCGTTGTCTTGGTAGGCAATTGTAATTTTACATTGACAGGTGATGTCATTTCCACTACCTGGTACGGTCCCTGGAACTCGTTTGTGAACTTCTTGGTTCTCCCTTTTGGAACATACGGATTAGCTAGTAGCATCCATTGACCTACTCTGTACTGTGGCAACTTCCTCGTTGTACCTCCCATCCGTTCTTGTTGTTCCAACGCTTTCTTGTAAGCTCATCTGCCATACTTCCTTAATGGTTTTCGCAAATTGCCTTACATGCTCGCCCTCCGCTCCCAGCCTTGGACGAAGCATGTTAAAAGGTGATGGCGTCTTCCGCCCATACACCACTTCGTACGGCAACAATCCTGTCGCCGTATGTACCCTACTATTATATGCACTGGTTACGAATTGCAAGTACACATCCCAGTCGGTGTGTTGACTATTTACATAGTGACTCAACATCTTAGTGTTCGTGCAATGCACTCTCTCCGTTTGTCCGTTTGCTTGCAGATGGAATGGACAAGTTCATAGTTTCTTTACCTTCAGTAACTTACACGTTGCTTCATCAGATCAGACGGGAAATTAGTACCTTGATCCGAGATTGAGGACTGAGCTATCCCATACCTGAGTAACCAATTATTAACTAAAGCTTGTGCCACCGTTCTTGCTTTCTGATCTGGTAATGCGACCATGACTAAATACCTAGAAAAGTGTTCAACCACTGTTAACACATACTTATTCCCTGCTGCAATCCTATTAAATGAGCCTAATACATCAATTCTGATTTGTTGGAAAGGTCAGTCTGCCTCTGGTAATCTTTGAAGCTGAATCTTTTGATGGCTCAAGTCTGCACGCTGTGCACATGGCACACAATTCCTGACGTACTCGTCCATGTCTTGACGTCGTGTCCTCCATCAAAACTTCTCCTCTATCCGCCTATCCATAGCTCTTCCCCCGCCATGTCCTGATAGAAAATGGTCATGCGCCAGTTGCAAAACTTCTGCGGTTGCTTTCTGAACAATTGGCAATCACTATCCACAGCTTGTCTTTTTCCACTCATCTTCAGTCACCCCTGTTACTTGTAATACTGCCACTTTCCTGCTCAATGTGTCAGCATTGGCATGTTTCACACCTGGCTTGTGTATTACCTCATAATCGAACTCGCTGAGTTTCAGTGCCCATCTCACTAGCCTACTCGCTGGGTCTTTCAGACCTAATAACCACTTCAGAGCTGAATGATCCGTTACAACCTTAAACCTTCTACCCTACAGATAACATCAAAAGTACGAAATCCCGTATATTACCGCTAACAGTTCCTTCTCCGTCGTGGAGTAATTTTCTTCTGCCTTGTTAAGTTGACGAGACGCGAATGCAATCAGATATTCTTTGCCATCAATTTCTTGCCCAAGTACATCCCCAAGAGCATGATTGGATGCGTCACGTTGTAGTATAAACTCCTTCGAAAAGTCTGGAAACTTCAAAACTGGATCTGATGTTAGTATCCGTTTCAACTCTTGAAATGCTTTTTCGCAGTCTGACGTCCACTGGAAGGTAACACTTTTTCTTAGCAACTTAGTAAGTGGCCTCGCTGTTTCTGCGAACCCCTGTACGAATTTTCGATAATAGCTCGCAAGACCAATATACGATTGCAGTTGTTTAACAGTTTGCGGAACTGGAAAATCTCGTACTGCAGAAGTGAGACGAGGATCTGTCCGTACCCCGTTCTGACTGATAACATGCCCAAGATAATTTACTTGTGCTTGTGCAAAAGGGCATTTGTCCAAACTTAATGTTAGCCGTGCTGCCTCTAATCTTTTAAATACCTCCTCTAACTGTTCCATATGCTGCTCTATATCTCTTGAAAAAACTATAATGTCATCCAGATACACCATGCGTTTTTTCGGTTTCAACCCGCAAAGGACTCCATCCAACAACCTCTGAAATGTTGCTGGAGCGTTTTTAGTCCAAATGGCATTCTTTTATTTTCGAAGTGACCACAATGCATCGTAAATGCTGTTTTTGGCCTGTCCTCCGGACATACTTCAATCTGGTGATAACTGCTTCGCAAATCCATAGTGGAGAAAAATTTACACTGCCCTAGGTTGTCTAACGTTTCTGTGATATTTGGAATCGGATATACGCCCGCCACTGTCCGTTCATTCAAATGTCTGTAGTCGCAACAAAAGTGAAATTTTTTTCGACCCGTCCGGTGTCTTCTTCGGAACTAGGACCACGCTACTAGACCAAGGACTATTACTGTGCTGGATTATCCCATCTTCCAGTTGCTGCTCTATTAATTGCTCTACTACTGGTTGTAATTGTTTCAGTAGTCCGTATGGCTTACGATACATTGGAGCGTGATTCCGTGTCGGAATACGATGCTGTGTTATCGGTGTAGCAGGTAACATACTCTGTGCTTCAAAAAATGCTTTATACTTTAGTAATAATGCTTCCATACCCGAACGATCATTTCCTCTCAAATGATTTACCTTGTCATGAAGTGCAGACGTGCTGACGGTTTGCTTTACATCATAGTCTAGCCTTGAACGATCGATGTCCTCTTCATCCATTAACTCTACTGTGGCTATTACTAATCCCTTCGGCAGATCGACATCATCCCGCCCGAAGTTATCTAAACTCACCGGTACCATAAACTGCCCATTTATGTCCGTTACCCGTGATACACTCCTACGAATAAAGCAATGCTTTTCGTCTAAAACCTCATTACATGGTAGTGGCTCTACCAAGAATAACCCCTGCTGTGGCACATCGACATCCACCGGTACCCAGATCAACTTCCCTGTACCTGTTTGTACTTTCACACGAAATCACCTTTAATGCACTTGTATGCAGTTAGTTGGTATCACCTTAGCTATTGGTGCACCTTGCGACTCTGAAACATTTGCAACAGCTGTACCCATTGAGAACAAGTTCCCATCGAGTTCCAGCATATGTTGTGAAAGGTCAATTTTGGCGTGATGTTTAATCAGAAAGTCCAACCCAAGTATCGCTAAAAATCCCTGTCCCACAGTTGACAACACCTCCATTTGCTCCCGGAACCACACGTTCCCTATCTTAAACTTGAGCTGTGCTGTCCCTAGTGCATCTAATTTTTTATCACCTACTGTGCGCAATCTGTATCTCGGAGCTTCCAATCCTTTCTTGCCCACGAGGTCCACACTGACAACTGATACATGCGCTCCAGTATCCACTAAAACTTCGCCACTTATCTTTTATCCAAATCATCAAACTACAATCCGCCTCTTCGTGCACTCTCTGAGTACCTCTTTTTACTGGGAATGCCTGATGGCAGGAACACTCCCTTTTTCGTTTGACAGGTTTTTACCTGCTGTATCATTAACCCGTTTTTTGGCTTTACACTGCCTTGCCTTATGCCCTATTTTCTGACAATTGCAACACTGCGGTTCCCAACACTGTCCCTTAAAATGACCTTGCTTCCCACAACGGTAACACTCTTTGGAAGACGAAAAAATTTTCTTTTCATTGCGACTTCTAGTTGTGCTATCCACTTCCTGCAAATGTGTAGCTACGCACAATGCTGCTGCTAAGTCACTTGGATTTTCCATCCATATCCGGCATGAAAAATCCGGCAAGACCCCTCGCAAAAATGCGTCTAAAGCTCTATTCTCTGCGTCTTTCAATAGAACTTCATTTGCACTCGCATCTTGCGTCAACTCGTACGTGGGCGCATTCGTTCTCCTAATTCTGTCTGAAAATTCTTTTACCATTTCACCCGTTTTTTGCATCATCCTCCCAAATTTTTCTCTACAAAATCTGGCAATGTTTTGTTTCCTAAACCTTTGCAATAATCCCTCAGCCAACTCTGTGAACGTAGTAGCATCCATTAACCCTTTGTGGTATGCCACATAAGTCTCTGCGTCACCTACTAACCGTAACCTCGCCATTTACAAACACATTCCATCTGACCGGCCACGCAGTCTAGCCGAACTATGTACGTCACCAATGAAAACATTCACATCCTCTGATGTTTTATCCGAGAAGGAAGGTATCAAATTAGCCGCTGAACAATCTGCCACACCGGAAAAGACAGTACCCTTGCATTCTACACTATCACTTCCTGAGCCTGATTGAGTATTTTGCAATAGTTGTTGCTCCATCCTCTGCATGCGGTGCTTTTGCAACTTACTTTCTTCAATCAGTTTCTTAACTTGCTCTGCCAGTGCGACTACAGCATCACTTGTCTCGGGTGCACGTGTCTCTGGCATTTTCCATGTGGTATACCTCACCTCACAAAAATAAAATTGTATTACGCAGAAGCAAGTTAATTCCTAGCACATCTAATGGCAATCCATCTAGACTTACCACATTGCCCCGTTACATGACCATAGAAGCCACACACATCACAAGTGTTTGGTACAAATTTATCGCAAGGAGCGATGTGACCTGTTAATCCACACACTACACATTTGGATGGTACTAAGTTAACATGACTATCATTCCCACGAAACTGCGATAAGTCTACAAGGCTGCTAGGCCTTTCAATGACACTCTCACATCCCTTAATGTTACCCTCGACATGTCTAGCTACACAGAAAACATAGAGAGAAGGCAATTGCTGGACTCACCCTATTCGGTGTTTCTTGGTTGCTCCGCACGGTGCTAGTCAAAGTCGTGGCGTGGGTGTGCCTGACACACTTGTTACGGAGCTTCCAATACTTGTTACGACAGATGGCCACTTGTTAGCAGCAGACACAGTGGCTGCGCCAAAGACTGAGATGGCGTGGAGTTTTACAATTATTTATTGAACTTTCTTTACAATTTCTCCCTCATCATCGCTGCCCAGTCCTGTGGATCCCTCCGCCTGGCTACTGCTGCGTACATTCTCCGACAATGCGCGCAACGCGCACCGCTGTTCGCATTCCGAGCCTCAGGCCACCAGTGCTCCCCTGAAGTGAGGATGCCCTGTGGTTGAGGTGAACTCATCTCCGTGAGGTCAGCTGCCGAAGGTGGCTGCACCGGCGGCTGGGAAGCCCCCGCGATGTCCGTGAGGTCCCGTCATGGATGGACCACACGCTGTGGTTGCCGTGAAGTCCGGGCGTCAGTCCCCGGCGGCGCTTGTGACCAAGACCGCGCTGTGGCCGGTCGTGCTGTAAGTTCTCGCTGTAGTTAGTCAGCCATGGTGCCGACCGAACTCGGGCTGACCACCAGAGCGGAAATTGACATCTGGCGGCGAACGGATGACTCCTGCGAGCTGGAACAGACTTCCGGAATCGTCACCTATGAAGATTGAACATTTGGACATGGACCACGTCCGTCCACAGATCTGAACTTCTTCCTAATGGCTTCTGTCTGTTGCTGCCTGCGCTCCACTATTTATATCCGGCAGGAGGACGTTTTTTACCCTCGGTGGTAGCTTTTTGTTATTACTCCCCCAGTGTATTGCAGTGTGACTTAGCGTGCTGGCCTCAGTTCCCCTTACTCAACACTCTCCAGGCTTTGCTCGGCACTCGGTCTGTGTGCGTCCTTGCATCAGCCGTTGACTGTTGCTGTCAGCAAGGCTATCTGTGCCGTGCTTACTTCTCAACGCCTCGGTCGTTGGCTGCTTCTGTGTTGCCATTCTCCGCTGTGTGAAGCAACGCTTACTACATGTGGCCGCAACAATTTCAATTGTTTCTCAACACCACTGACACTAGTACTTATTTCATTCATCTTTTCAGTGGCATGGGGATTAAATTGGGGTAGTTCTCTTTGAAGATCGAGTTAAGCATTTCAGCTTTTGCTTTGCTATACTCAATTTCAGTTCCTGTCTCATTCACTAGGGACTGGACACTAAATTTGGTGCCACTTACACTCTATACATGTGACCAGAATTTCTTTGGATGTTGTGTAATTTCATTTTACAGTATTCTGCTATGGTAGTCATTGAAGGCATCGTGCATTGCTCTTTTCACTTTTCATTCAGCATCTCTCTATCTATCTATAGCCCTTCACTTTGTTTTACACCTGTTATGCATTTATCTCTGTTTCCTTAGAAGTTTTTTAACAGTCACTGTACACCATGGAGGTTCCCTCCCTTTACACTATCCAGTGTGTGGTCAACTATTCTCTTAAACTTGAGCCAGAGTTCCTCTACATGCTCCTGACCTTATTGAAAGTTTCAAGTTCCTCATTGAGATATGATATCACTGATTTTTTATCTATTTTACTGAACATATATATATCTTTCTGCTTGTTCTGATAGGATCATTTTTCTGCTGGTTGAAATTATATTCCTTTAATTTTTAAAGCCTTTTGCAGAATCATGTAATATTGTAGCTAATATGTTACTGCATACCATCTGATTCATCAGCATTATAAAGTTCATCAGAAATGAATGTGATAAAGGAAATAAGATTTTTGAATTCGTTTTCAAAATATTCATCTGTATCTGTGACAGCTGATGTGTTCCACCTTTTTAACCACATGGGGCTGGCTTTTAGAAAGGTTCTTTTTTAAATTTATCACTCTTCCTCCAATATCACGTCTTAAATCATACCACCACTCTCCATCTTTGCAGTAAACTGCATGAAAATGAATCATCTAGCTATTAGTTCTTTGCATATAAAATGGTGTATAAATTGGGTTTTGTAATCATTTTGAAATAAAATTCAATTTCTTTTCTGTTATTCTTTCAATCTGACACCATTGACATTTCAACACCAATTCAGCACCAGTATTTTTCTACAATTCTCTTTTATCCAGCAATATATCTGGATTTAATCTTCTTCCCCTGTCATTTTACACTCGCAACAAGCAGGGGAAATAAAGTGATGTCAACTCATCGTTAACTAGTTAACTGGTAACATGACAGGGTTTCAATATGGCAGTTGGCTGGTGTTCATGCGTGTGTGCTCGCCCCCCCCCCCCCCCCATCCCCCCCGCACACCACACGCGCACACACGCACACACACACACACACACACACACACTCAGAAACGCACAGCCTTGCACAGAATTTAGCATTATTTTGTAATAATTTCATGATCACATCACAGCTTATTAGTATTCATTCAGCAATGTTGAGTCATTAGCCATTAGTCTGATGTATCAGCAAGTATGCCAGTTTTTCGACATGTGGGTTAAATGTATTTCCTACTTTCAGCTTGTCTCGTACACTCTTCTTCTGTTCACCATCATCTGTTTCAACTCGTGACCACACCAATAATTCACCTTTGGGTTTCTGTCACCAATTTAATGTGCATTTCCTCCCACCCTCTATCCTTCCCTCCAGATTCAGCCCCAACCTTGACCCTCCATTCTTTCTTTTTTACATTGAACACCACATTGCTAGAAAGAGTCTTCTGAAATAAGAAATATAAGTAAATCATCCATGACACAAATACAGGCTGTGATTAGTGTGCACATTCATAAAGATCTGTTGCAGTTCTTGTAGTGTCTCAATATCTCATATATGGTGTTACTTGATCTGTGAGACTCATGAAGTATAGGTCATTACACTTCCTATTGTAGTGAGTAAATCTCACATGACATATTAATATATTAAGTATTACGGAAATCATACTTTATACAGGGCAGATATAAACCCATTTATTGTATGTAGTGCTACACTTTCAGTATCAATATAATTGACACAAACATCATCAAATCATTAATAATTTTCTTTGAAGGCATGTGCTGCACAAAGAGAACTATATGAAGATACGCTCCCAGCTAGAAATACGAGGAGGACGACGCATAATGATAACAGACATAGTGTTCTGTATCATGAAGGAAAAGGAAACGACTTTCCATTTCATGAAACAAGAACTGAAGTATTTCATCCTGGTCATAGAAACAGAAGATTATTAAATGAGGTAAGGATGAAAATTTTGTAACTGTTTGTGTGTCTTCCATCTCCATTGTGTCTTGAATCTTTTGTTGTATTCCAATAGATGACCAGTTTTTGACTGATGTATTAATTTACAAACGAATTTTAGACTGTAGTAAGAAGGGTATAAATGACATGCTATAATGCTCTAACCTCTTGCTTAGGAAATCTAGTTAATATTACCATGTTCCTAAGGTTTTGTGAGACAACCTACAACAGACCACGACCGATATAGCAAATATGTTCTTGCCTAACTGTGCATGATGGGTTGGTGCATAAGTTCGTAGCGTTTTTCCATAGGTTTTAAACACATAACAGAGACTTTAGTCATCAGTGATGTATTCTCTGTCACTATTAACAACAGTATGCCAATGCTGGGGTAATTTTTAGATCCCGCGACCGTAGAAATCACATGATTTTGTGGTGAAGATCTTGTCGAGCTTGTGGTGTCACCGCCAGACACCACACTTGCTAGGTGGTAGTTTTAAATCAGCCGCGGTCCATTAGTACATGTCGGACCCGCGTGTCGCCACTGTGTGATCGCAGACCGAGCGCCACCACAAGGCAGGTCTCGAGAGACTGACTAGCACTCGCCCCAGTTGTACGGACGACTTTGCTAGCGACTACACTGACGAAGCCTCGCTCCTTTGCCGAGCAGATAGTTAGAATAGCCTTCAGCTAAGTCAATGGCTACGACCTAGCAAGGCGCCATTAGTAACATTGCATGTATCTAAAGAGTCTCACTTGTATCGCCACAATCTCCAGATGTACCAAAAGGATGGATTAAAGTTAAGTATTACAGAAGCTACGTACTTTTCTTTATAGCATTCATTACATTACGTATCCTGTTTCAGATCTCACGCCCTCCTGCTTTAACTTAGCGCGTGCCTTTCGGCTTCCTCTCATTGTGTCTAGGCTGTCTTGTCTAGACACAACAATTTTCATCCAGAAAGGAAGTTACTTGAAGAATGTTAGATAGAGAGCAGAAGAGGTGAAAATTGGAGGGCACACAATCGGGTGAATAAGGTGAATGCAGAATGAGTTCCCAACCCAACTCGTGTTTTTGTCAGACAAAGAATCAAGTGGGTGTTATTGTGGAGTGGTATCACTTCATGCATTCTTTCTGGCTGTTGTTCGTGGACCGTGTCATCAGTGATGGTTACACCTTGAGGAAGCAATTTGTAGTGCGCAACACTGTCACTGTTCCACATTATGTTTTGTGGATACATGCAGGTCTTTGTTTGGGCTCAACCATTCTTTTCTTTTCCTTATGTTGACATAAAGACACCATTTCTTGTCACCCGTAACGATATATGATAGGAATGGTCGGTGTTGTTCACTAACCATTTGATGATGAGCAAGCAGAGATGATCTAAGGCCACCTGGTGATTTATTTGATCTTGGCTTAGAGAATGAATTACCCATGCACATGATTTTTGGACGTTCCCCATTGCGTGCAAATGTGACATGATGGTGGCATGATCAGAATTCATTATGTTTGTCAGTTCTTAAGTACACTGATGAGGATCACAGTGGATTAATGAGTTTAAATGATGTTCATCAAACCCCAAAGGTCTTCCTGAAAGTGAAGTGTCACAAAAGTCTGTCCAGTGCATTTTCCTCATACATGGCGCAAATTTTTCTGACTGCCTCTGCTGCTGTCACCCCTCTCTTGTATTCAGATAGAAAAATATGTCAGAGATGTTCAGATTTCTCCATTTGGCACTCCATTTTCTAGCATCCACAGCTCCACTCACTACCTCCAGATGATGTAAACTCAAATAACAACAATGGACAACAAATAAAAAATTACAGTTGATAAATAAATCCATAGCAACCAGAATACCAAAAAGTAAAACAAAAATGCTATGAACTTGTTTACCGACCTAATATCTACCACAAAAATTAATCATAAATTATGGTAATGGAATTTTGCAATAAAAGATTGTCTGTTTACTCAATTTATTTGTCTCCCAACAGTATAACATGACTAACTTGGCTAACTGTATCTTTCTTTCATGTGTAGTGTGGCAAGTATAGCATTCAGGTGGAGCGAGGTTTGGGCTGGAGGTTGAGCAGGCCCAGTCTTTTCACCAATACTTTATTTGCCTTACAAAGACTGATGTAACAAGATAGAAAATGCTATTATAAATGAAATATGAAGAACATTAGAAAAACCATAGATTGCTACTCACCATAAAGATAACACGCAGAGTTGCAGAGCCAAAGCTTTCTTCAACCCCCCCCCCCCCCACCCCCCCCACCCCCTCCGTGCGCGCGTGCGCGTGCACACACACACACACACACACACACACACACACACACACACACACACACACACACAAGCAAGCACACCTCACGCACACATGAACACTTTCTCCAGCCAGAAACATGATAGATGTAGTACTCCAAATATGTGGCCTTTGGCCTTCAATAATTACAACAACAGTAACTTATTATAACAGAAAATATTCACTTATTTATAATACAAAACCAAGTAGAATAGCTACTAGCTGCTTCTAGCCTGGCTACTAATAGCTACCCCAATCCCCAAGAAACTGTCTACTGATATGTGACTCAAATACCCACACTTACGTCTAAGTGATCAGTACACCAGTCACATATGCAAGGAATTCATTCAGGTGAGGTGTAATCAAATAGTAATGGGAATTTTTTAATTTTGCAGCCTTTATAATCTGGTTTTTGAGTGCTCGTCAAATATTAACTTTTGAAAAGGCCGTGCAAAGAATTTACACTAAATTTTGCTTGAAAAGTGAAATAAAATGCAGCAAATCTACTGTGAGTAAGACAAGAGCTTGAGTAGTATAAATGTTTCAGAGAGGATCAACAAGACGTTGAAAACAATGGTCGCTTTGTATGCTCTAGCACATCAATTACTGATGACAATGTGGAAGAAGTAATGAAGAAGAATGGTTCTGGAAAATTGCCTAATCACCACCAGAGAGATTATTTATGATGACGGCATATCTTTTGGTTCATGAAAAAGCAATTTTTTCATGTTTTGCACATGAAATGTGTAGCAGCAGAGATTGTTCCAAAATTATTGAATTTCGATCAAAAACAATATTGCATAGACATCACTCAGGATTTGCTGAATGAAGATAACAGCGATCCAGAACTTCTAAAAGAGATCATAACAGGTGGTGAAACATGGGTATATGGCCCAATCATCCCAATGGAAAATGCCTGAAGAACCAAGACAGAAAAAAATTTGGCAAGTTCGATCACATGTAAAGGTTTTTCTCACTGTTTTTTCGATTAAAATGGGATAGTGCATCTTGAGTTTTTGTCTTATGGTCATATGGTCAATAGGGAATACTGCCTGGAAGTTACATGCCATTTGTGTGAAGCAATTAAAAGAAAATGACCAGAATTGTGGCAAAACTGCTCATGGAAGTTGCATCACGATAATGCTCCGGCTCACACCTCAGTGCTTGCTCGAAACCTTTATATTGCCTCAGCCATTGTATTCGCTGGTCTTGGCCGGCTGTGACTTCTTTTTATTCCCAAGGCTGAAGGGAACCGGACATTGTTTTGCCACCACTGACGAGATAAAAACAGAATCGCTGAGGGAGGTGAACTTCGTAATGAAAAGTGAGTTCCAGAAGTGCTTCCAAGATTGGAAGAAGTGCTGGCACAAGTGTGTTATATCTGAGGGACATTACTTTGAAGGGGACAAAGCTGGTGTTAATAAATAAATAAATAAAGATTTTGTAAAGAAAAACAAAAATTCCCATTACTTTTTGATGATATCTCATACAAGGGACTATAACAAGTCACAATATACATAAATGAATTGCAGTTTCAAAGACAAGATCACTACTGAATCAACATTAAAACCACAGAGTACAGAACAAATGCACAGTTGTGACAAGATTTTCAATTGCATTTAAATTTTGCACTATCACATGCACTGCACATACTAATATAAACAGGCTTGCTTTGTGGTACAGTATTTACTTTAACATACCTCATGTGCAATACGCAATATTCACTTAGTGTGCACCACATGCAATAGCCATAACAAGCTGTAACTCAGTGCTGACAACTTCGGATGAAGTGAGCTAAGTTGGCACCAGTTAATGCGCCTTTGCATATAACACTGACTCAACGTGAACACAAGAGCACCAGGCTCCAACATTAGCTCAAAACCACTCTGATTGTTCTCCTGCAACCTGCTGAAGCCATTCCTTGCCCTCCTGCAGTGCTGTGTGTGTGCGACCAGAGAAAACAAGTCTCCCTACAACATATTGTTTTCCACATGGTAGCACCGCCTATGCTGATGGTGCCCATTCAGAGTCAATGTCCAGGCCAACTCGGTGATGTCTTGGACTTGGCTTTCTACAGAATTGCTTTTCTTGGTGTCTCTCCAGATATTCTCCATTTCTGACCATCCATCTCCAAGCAAAGGCCAAATCTCCAGCCTTGGCAGCAACTATAGCCCTCCATGCCCCATGCTGATTGTCAGCGGTGTGCTGCCAGCCCTGACCACAGATTCGGTGCTTGCTTTCAAGAGATATGTTCCTTATACTTGAGTCCAGCTGATTGCCTGATCTCACCTGGGCCTCTTCCCAGCATAGCTGTGCCAGTGCTCCCATAGGTTCCATATCTTGCAGTGACTGCACTCTGGCGGCATGAGTACCACATAGTCAAGGACAAGGCCATTGATGCCAGGGTACATAAATACACATTCTGGTGTTTCCCTTTTTTGCATGCAGTCACTTCTCAAACGTCCCTTCACCTCACATGAGAAACACCGGTAGGATGTAGTACCTCTGTCTCACTACCCTTGGCCATCTACCTCATTCATAGGAGGGTCAGTTTCTCTACCCTGGTCTACGTACCAAAATCCTCCACTCTGTTGTGCTAATTCTTCTAAGTTGCTAAGTGTACACGGTGGTAGTGCAAAACATAATCCAAGCCCTATCTTATGTAATATGAGCAACCATCTCAGTTTCCCTGGCATGGATGCAAAATACACGCATAACCCTGTTAATGTATTCGCCAAACTGTTCATTTACTGTTTGGTGATGCCAGTAAAGTGACTCACTTAACTTCCTCAAGGCACTGTTGGTGAACGCTGCACCCTTCCACCTCCCCCCGCTGCCACTCCTACCCCCACCCCCTTTTCATTGATATCCTTCACAGTGAATTTTAATCCCACCCTTGAACCTATCTTTCATTTCTGTCATTGTTTCTTCTATGTATAGATTGAACAGTAGGGACAAAAGACTGAATGCCTGTCTTATAACCTTTTTAATCTGAACATTTCATTTCTGATCTTCCCTCTTGGTTCTTTTACATAATGTGTATTACCTGTCATTGCCAACAGCTTACTTATATTTTTCTCACAATTGTGAACATCTTCTATCATTTTATGCTCTTGAATGCTTTTTCTAGGTTGACAAATCCTACGAACGTGCCTCAGTTTTTCTTCAATATTGCTTCCATTATCTTAAATATTTTCAACATTTCGTGGCCTTGTCAGCAACTGTATAAATATTAATTTTAACTTCAAAAACCAACAGCCTCAGTTGCAAAGTTTACCTAACTTTACCTAGGCTACAGTAGGCATAACCCAACCTTCTTCAGAATAAAAGTAACTACCTTTTGTCCATAGTGGACATCGTCAAGCTAAAACTACAAATCCATGAATTATCATCAGACTGTAAAAATTTATCTGAAACTGCCTCGGCCCCACTACGCAACCGTGACGCGGAAGCCACGAGTGCTGTACTACAACTGACCGTAACGTCGTGAGGCCCGCCTAGGCAGATACGCTACCCTGCGCCTGCGCGTACACTTTGTGATGGGTACTTGTTGGGACAAGACGTGAACCTAAATCCTGTCCTTTAATTTACTAGCACAGTGAAATAAAAGAAAGGTACAGCTGAGGAAAAGGGTGTATATGTTATCCTTTGCAGAACGTACTTAGATCGACTGTCTTAACATTTATGAAGTATTCGTTGGTCATGATATGAGGAAGACATCATGTGCTTACAACATATGGCCTGTCTAGGAAAATTTTCTGCTTAAGCACGAAGTTTAATCACCTAAAAAGGACGTAGGAGTGGAAAGGATAATATAAAGCCAACATCGTCATTATTATTACTAGGTCTAATTTTTTCTTGAGACATAGATGTTAAGCATTTGCTTAGCTATGGTTACAATACATGAACATCCTATTGACTTTGCACACAAATGGTCATGAATGAAATTATGAACAAGACTACATCTAATCTGTAACATCCGGCAATACGGGCCATGTAAAATAGATGGTGATTATTCAAGATTAATATATTTGACCTGAAATGGTCTATTGAGTCAAAATAAACTAATGCACGTGCCTGATTGAGCTTCATGACGAAGTTATGGTTATGAGTTGCAGAAAACACTAAAGTAGGCGATAATGTGGCAGCAATGGGGTACTCAATTTGTCTTTATGGAGGTGACCCACACACATATTGTGAAAACTGTGTGTGGAACACTGCCGTCATAATTCAGGCCTGGTGACCACTGCCATTGAACTTAGGGAATGACAGCAGAATTATATTTAAAGCTAAAGTGTGACTTGGCGAACATTGCTGTGGTCAACACACTTAAAACTATTGACCGACAAAGGTCAATTATGCTCATATTGAAAGTGTGACTTGGCGAACATCGCTCCAGTCAACACATTTAAAATAATTGACAGACAAATGTCAATATGTACTTTTAGAACTAGTCTAAACTATGGGAGGATGACGGGAAAATGGTTCAATTATGATGTGATTTTGCGAACAACGCTCAAAAGGGCACCTTTAAATGTCATTGAGTAAGATCAATTCAAAGTGATCCAGCTAGTCTGAACCAAAACTTCGTGTCCAGTAGATTGAGGCAAGGTGAAGTTACCCTCCTGCGATACTTATATGGATATGACTGCCTTTAATTATGTTAATGAAAAGTTGTGTATGACTGGGTGATGGCATCGCTTCTATCATATACACATAATATTGACCAGTCGGTCATATTGAAGGGTTATGTGGTAGCACCTATACTCTGTAATGGGGTAGTGACTTGGTGATCGTCATTCCGGCTACTCCACGTACATGCTATTGACCAACGAAGTTATTATCCACTAATTAAATCAAGTTTTGAAACCATTCTTAACTCTACAACGTGCATGCTGAATATCAGTTGACCATCTGTGTACATGTTCAATACGCCAAATATTAACCATTTACACTGCTACCCTATATAATAATGAAATAATAATTATGTAACTGAATATTCCTATATAACAATAGACACTTTCATAGATGAGTTCAGAAATTTTTTGCAGTGACAAACTAATATACCTAGCTATTGAACCTATGGGAGTAGAGACATATGTTGGCGAGGGTAAAGCATACCCTGCATTAACATTACAGTGGATGAAACAATGGTTGTAAACCTTCAAAGAAGCTTCTATTTTGCGGCTGCAGTTGGTCATTGAGAAGTTTTTTTTTTTTTTTTTTAATTAAGATTAATATTTATACTGTTGCTGACAGGGCCGCGAAATGTTGAAAATATTTAAGTTCTTACCTGCCGAAGTTTCTGGTGAGGCCAACAAGTATTTAGATATAAGGTTAAAAATTGCGAATACTAGTATGGCAATTTTATTTATTATTGTTGTTGTTGTGGTCTTCAGTCCTGAGACTGGTTTGATGCAGCTCTCCATGCTACTCTATCCTGTGCAAGCTTCATCATCTCCCAGTACCTACTGCAGCCTACATCCTTCTGAATCTGCTTAGTGTATTCATCTCTTGGTCTCCCTCTATGAGTTTTACCCTCCACGCTGCCCTCCAGTACTAAATTGGTGATCCTTTGATGCCTCAGAACATGTCCTACCAACTGATCCCTTCTTCTAGTCAAGTTGTGCCACAAATTTCTCTTCTCCCCAATTCTATTCAATACCTCCTCATTAGTTATGTAATCTACCCATCTAATCTTTAGCATTCTTCTGTAGCACCACATTTCGAAAGCTTCTATTCTCTTCTTGTCCAAACTAACTATCGTCCATGTTTCACTTCCATACATGGCTGCACTCCATACAAATACTTTCAGAAACGACTTCCTGACACTTAAATCTATTCTCAATGTTAACAAATTTCTCTTCTTCAGAAACGCTTTCCTTGCCATTGCCAGCCTACATTTTATATCCTCTCTACTTCGACCATCATCAGTTATTTTGCTCCCCAAATAGCAAAACTCCTTTACTACTTTAAGTGTCTCATTTCCTAATCTAATACCCTCAGCATCACCCGACTTAATTCGACTACATTCCATTATCCTCGTTTTGCTTTTGTTGATGTTCATCTTATATCCTCCTTTCAAGACACTGTCCATTCTGTTCAACTGCTCTTCCAAGTCCTTTGCTGTCTCTGACAGAATTACAATGTCATCGGCGAACCTCAAAGTTTTTATTTCTTCTCCATGGATTTTAATACCTACTCTGAACTTTTCTTTTGTTTCCTTTACTGCTTGCTCAATATACAGATTGAATAGCATCGGGGAGAGGCTACAACCCTGTCTCGCTCCCTTCCCAACCACTGCTTCCCTTTCATGTCCTTCGACTCTCATAACTGCCATCTGCTTTCTGTACAAATTGTAAATAGCCTTTTGCTCGCTGTATTTTAACCCTGCCACCTTCAGAATTTGAAAGAGAGTATTCCAGTCAACATTGTCAAAAGCTTTCTCTAAGTCTACAAATGCTAGAAACGTAGGTTTGCCTTTCTGTAATCTTTCTTCTAAGATAAGTCGTTAGGGTCAGTATTGCCTCATGTGTTCCAACATTTCTATGGAATCCAAACTGATCGTCCCCGAGGTCGGCTTCTACCAGTTTTTCCATTCGTCTGTAAAGAATTCGCGTTAGTATTTTGCAGCTGTGACTTATTAAACTGATAGTTCGGTAATTTTCACATCTGTCAACACCTGCTTTCTTTGGGATTGGACTTATTATATTCTTCTTGAAGTCTGAGGGAATTTCGCCTGCCTCATACATCTTGCTCACCAGATGGTAGAGTTTTGTCAGGACTGGCTCTCCCAAGGCTGTCAGTAGTTCTAATGGAATGTTGTGTACTCCGGGGGCCTTGTTTCGACTCAGGTCTTTCAGTGCTCTGTCAAACTCTTCACGCAATATCATATCTCCCATTTCATCTTCATCTACATACTCTTCCATTTCCATAATATTGTCCTCAAGTACATCGCCCTTGTATAGGCCCTCTATATACTCCTTCCACCTTTCTGCTTTCCCTTCTTTGCTTAGAACTGGGTTTCCATCTGAGCTCTTGATATTCATTCAAGTGGTTCTCCTTTCTCCAAAGGTCTCTAATTTTCCTGTAGGCAGTATCAATCTTACCCCCAGTGAGATAAGCCTCTACATCCTTACATTTGTCCTCTGGTCATCCCTGTTTAGCCATTTTGCACTTCCTGTCAATATCATTTTTGAGACGTTTGTATTCCTTTTTGCCTGCTTCATTTACTGCATTTTTATATTTTCTCCTTTCATCAATTAAATTCAATATTTCTTCTGTTACCCAAGGGTTTCTACTAGCCCTTGTCTTTTTACCTATTTGATCCTCTGCAGCCTTCACTATTTCATCCCTCAAAGCTACCCATTCTTCTTCTACTGTATTTCTTTCCCCCATTCCTGTCAATTGTTCCCTTATGTTCTCCCTAAAACTATGTACAATCTCTGGTTCTTTCAGTTTATCCAGGTCCCATCTCCTTAAATTCCCACCTTTTTGCAGTTTCTTCAGTTTTAATCTACAGTTCATAACTAATAGATTGTGGTCACAGTCCACATTTGCCCCTGGAAATGTCTTACAATTTAAAACCTGGTTCCTAAATCTCTGTCTTACCATTATATAATCTATTTGATACCTTTTAGTATCTCCAGGGTTCTTCCATGTATACAACCTTCTTTCATGATTCTTGAACCAAGTGTTAGCTACGATTAAGTTATGCTCTGTGCAAAATTCTACCAGGCGGCTTCCTCTTTCATTTCTTAACCCCAATCGATATTCACCTACTACGTTTCCTTCTCTTCTTTTTCCTACTCTCGAATTCCAGTCACCCATGACTATTAAATTTTCGTCTCCCTTCACTACCTGAATTATTTCTTTTATCTCATCATACATTTCATCAGTTTCTTCATCTTCTGCAGAGCTAGTTGGCATATAAACTTGTAGGCGTAAACTTCGTGTCTATCTTGGCTACGATAATGCGTTCACTATGCTGTTTGTAGTAGCTTACTCGCTCTCCTATTTATTAACAAGTGTAAACAAAACAGTGTCACCCCAAAATTCGTAAACGGATATTTAGGAAAATTGTTCTATAAGTCAAAAGTATTTAAAAAGAAGTTCATTGGTCAGATTCTCAATAACAGAATTGCAGAATTGAGTACAAAGAAAGATAGGTTAAATGCAGAAACCTATATGCTATTTCTTGAAATATAGAAATATTTTACAGTACACTACAACTATCTATTAGATGAATTTTGGGCACAAGCCAATGAATACATAGCTAAACAGAAAGAAGAAATCGCAGCAGGACATGCGAAAAAATTGTCAAATTTGTCGAAGGGGGATATTAGAGGTAGTCAACGAGGAGGGGGCAGTAATACAGGATTGACACCCAAGTTCTATGAACATATTATTAATAAAACTGACATTGTGTTTTCATCAGCTGAAACCCAGTTACTTTCCAAAGGGCTAAAATTCAATGTTGTACCTGCAATTTCATAACCATACGTGGTAGACCATTTTATAGCAGATCTTAAATTAGGTTTAGAACATGCGAAAGCACCGAAGAATGCTCTAACATGACTAGCCTATGGATCCTGTAGATTCTTGGAAAGTGAACTGTCAGTTGCTCAATCAAAACCCTACATATATAGAACAGTTGAAAGCATTAACCATAAACTGCAGAATAATAGCGCTTTAATTACAAAAGCCGATAAGAAGAACTCGTTAGTCATAGCGTCCAAAGCAGAATACATAGAGAAAACAGAGGCATTTTTTGATCAAAATGGTATAACTCCCATGGCTTCAGATCATACTCAAGCTTTACAGAAGGAGATAAGAACAGATTTACAGAATACCAATAAATTGATAGGAACGTTTCAAAAGAAATGGCTCCTGATTATGAACCTGAAGCTGCCCATAGTGAGGAGGCAGTTTAAGGTTAATAAAAACTTCCACCTGATCCATCCAATTGTGGACAGTACGAATAGTGTGTACCATAAACTGGCCCGGTGTTTACATTATAAAATCAAAGACAATTTCGTCTTTAGAAAAATTATTCGATCAAAGATTCTGCTGAGTTGGTTAATAAGTTAAATAATGTAATATGCCATGCCACACCAAAGGTGGCTTCCTTAGACATCACCAGTCTCTACACCAATATACCTGTAGGTCAGTCTTTAAATATTTTACAGCGCATCTTACGTTGTCATAAGAAGTTACCAGATGTTGAAATTGACGAGCTCATGAATTTCCTGCACATTGTTCTGAAACATAACTATTTTTCTTTCAATGATAATTTATATTGCCAGCCATACGGGTTCGCAATGGGTAGCCCGCTAGCAGGCATTCTTTTCGATGTTTTTATGAACGAAATGGAATCTCAATTTTTTGCAAGTAATGTAGAATAAGCTGAGAAAATACAGTTCCATGCAAGATACGTAGATGATATTCTCTTAGTAATTGACGGGTCCCAGGAAGACATAGGTCAGATATTTTTAGCATTTAACAATCTCCACGAGAAAGTTAATTAATTTTACTCTTGAGAAGGAGTCGCCCAATAGGACATTGAACTACTTAGATCCGACAGTATCTATAGTATGTAATCACATAGAATATGACATCTTTAGGAAATGTATGTTTTCGGATAATATTATACTGCATAAAATTGGATTTTTTCATTCTATTTTGCATGGAGTGATGTCGGTTCCTTTATCTGCAGAAGCCTTGGAACAAAAACTGGTAACTCTTGAAACAATAGGCCGAAATAACAGATATGAGCCCGAAATTGTGAGACGGCTCTATAACAAGAAAGTAAACAATAACAGAATGATGACAGCTTCTACGTTAGGTACCATGCCAGATGTTACTCCATCTGTCATAGTACCTATTTCTTTTATAGGCAAAGTTTCGTATAAAATAGGGCGTCTTTTGAAAAATCAGGGATTTAAGACAGTTTTTTTCCACTAATAATAGTATTCAGAAGAATCTGATTCATAGTTTAAAAAAGCCTAAAGATAAATTGTCATTATCCAGAGTATACAAGATCACGTGTGGCGACTGTCCAAAATGTTATATTGGCCAAACAGTAACAGCCTTATTAACATGGTACAAGGAGCATATTCCAACTACAACTGGAGACTTCACACGTGGTTCGACATTTGCTGAAAATTTAGTGCAATTGGCTCATGCGCCCCCCCCCCCCCCCCTACCCCCCACAATACTCGGCTTTTGCATTTTGAAGTAAAAGGTGCAAGGTTAGACATTTTAGAGAAAATGCAAATTTTTAAACATTTACTACATGACAAAAACAACCTTGTCAACGATCAACTGCAGCTGCGAAATAGAAGCTTCTTTGAAGGTTTACAAACATTGTTCCATCCACCGTAATGTTAATGCGGGTTATGCTTTATCCTCGCCAACATACGTCTGTACTCCCATAGGTTCAATAGCTAGGTGTATTAGTTTGATACCATAAAAATTTTTTGGACGCATCTATGAAGGTGTCTATTGTTATATAGGAATATTCAGTTACCTAATTAATATTTCATTATTATATAGGGTAACAGCGTAAATAGTTAATATTTGGCGTATTGAACACATTGAACATGCACGCAGATGGTCAACCGATATTCGGTATGCACGTTCTAGAGTTAAGAACAGTTTCAGCACTTGATTTAATTAGTGGATAATAACTTCGTTGGTCAATAGCATGTATGTGGAGTAACTGGATTGACGATCACCAAGTCACTGCCCTATTGTAAAATATACGTGCTACCACATAAGTCTTCAATATGACCGACTGTGGTCAATATTATGTGTATGTGATAGCAATGATGCCATCGCCTAGTCATACACAACTTTTTATTAACATAACACGTACCCATCACACAGTTTATGCGCAGGTGCAAGGAGTGTGTCCGACTAGGCGGGCCTCATGATGCTACAGTCAGTTCTAGTACAGCACTCGTGGCTGCCACATCACGGTTGCGTAGTGGGGCTGAGGCAGTTTCAGATAAGTTTCTACAGGCTGGCGATAATTCATCGATTTGTAGTTTTTAGATTGACGATGTCCACTGTGAACAACCGGTAGTTACTTTTATTCTGAAGAAGGTTGGGTTACTCCAACTGAAATCTAGGTAAAGCTAGGTAAACTTTGCAACTGAGGCTGTTGGTTTTTAAAATTAAAATTAATAGCTTCCATTATCAGCTGCACCATCAGGACTGCCTCTCCAATGCCCTTACCTTTCTTAAAGCGAAACTGATCATCATCTAACAGATCCTCCGTTTTTTATCCCATTCTTCTGTATATTATGTTTGTCAGCAACTTGGAGGCATAAGCTATCAATTGTGTGATAGTTCTCACACCTATCTGCTCTTCCTACCATTGGAATTGTGTGCACGATATTTTTGCTAAAGTCTGATGGTATGTCACCTGTCCCATAGAGCCTGTGCACCAACTTTGAATAGTCATGGTTACCACGTCCCTCAGTGATTTGAGAAATCCTAGTGGAATGTTATCTATCCATTCTGCTATTTTTGATCTCAAGTCTTTCCATAGCTCTTTTAAATTCTGACCCTTATAGTGGATCCCATGTCTCTTTCATATCAACTCCAATATCTTATATCATGTCATCAGAGAATTCCTCCTCCTCAAATAGGTCTTTGATAGACTCTTCCTACCTAACTACTCTCTCATCTCCATTTAACAGTGGGATTCACATTGCACTCTTAATGTTGCCGCTCATACTTTTAATTTCATGGAAGGTTGTTTTGACTTTCTATGTGCTGAATCAGTCCTTCTGATGATCATTTTTTTTAAATTTTTTCATATTTTTCCTGCACTCATTTCACTTTGGCATCCCTGCACTTCCCTTTTGTTTCATTTCTAAATGATTTATGTTTCTGTCTCTATCTGAACATTTTTGTACTTCCTTCTTTTGTTGACCAGTTGAAGTATTTCTCGTGTTACCCAATGTTTCTTCACTGTTACCTTTCTTGTACATATATGTGTTTGCTCAACATCAATGATTGCTCTTTTTGGAGATGTCCACTCCTCTTGAACTGAACTGCCTTCCATGGATTTCCTTATCCCAGTATCCAAATCTTTAGCAAACTTCAAATGCATCTCATCATTCCTAACAATTTTAGTGTCCCACTTAGATTCACACTGGTTTTTCTGGACAATTATTCATCATTACTGAATTGTTACATGAATCAATATTCACTCCTATGCATGACTTACACTCAGATATCTGATTTCATTATCTCTGTTTGACCATGATGTAATTCAGCTGGAGCCTTCTGGTGGTCTGGGCCTTTTCCAAGTACACACCATATTCTCTTGTGATTCTTGAACATAGTATTTCATATTAATAGCGGAAACTGATTGTAGAACTCAGTTAGTCTTTCTTCTCTCTCATTCTACTACCAAGCCCTTATTCTCCGGTAACTCTTTTGTCTGCTGCTTCCCCTACAACTGCTTTCCAATCCCCCTTGACTGTTAGATTTTCATCTCCCCTTACATATTAATTACTCTTTCAATATCCTCATGTACTTTGTCTCTCTCTCCATCTTCTGATTGCAACGTCGGCATGTGATTATAAACTATTGTTGTTGATGAAACTTCCCGACAGACTGAGACTCGCACTCGGGACCTTTGCCACCACATAACTGAACAGTTCACAATAACTCACTCTCTGCCCTACCTTCCTGTTTGTAACACAGGGTAGCATTGATTCTGCAGCATATGATTTATTAATCAACTTCAGGTAATTTTGGTCTGCTGAATATGAAAATAATAATATTTTTGAGATAAAAGCAGTCCATTTATACTGGAAATTAAATTGTAAAAAAAGAGAATATTTTTTTAAATGTTTATTTAAAAGTTATCAGGTGATTTCAACCCAACAAAATGGTATAAATGATAAAAAGAATAATAAAATTAATCATAAAAACAAAAACAGCTAAGTAAGGTTTAAGAAAAAAGTCTTGTATGCAATTTTCGTCTGTGTGTCTGCAAGTTCCAGCAGTAGTCTGCCATCATATGGCGATTCCAATGGCCTTGATATCTTTCCTCCATAATTTTGATGTTCTGGTGGAATTGTTCCCCTTATTCTTCGCTGTATCGCCCGAGTTGTCAGGAAATTTATCTAAATGACTGTGCAAAAAATGCAATTTGACACTCATATTACCTCCAAGTTTTTGGAAATTCTGGAGCATTTTGTCTACTACTTTGGATTATTCTTCAGATTTGCAATTTCCCAAAAAATTTTTGATGATTTACACCAGTTCAACTTGAGTCATGTGGTTTGTGAAATCATTGTTTTTTGTAAGAGTACGAATTTGTGACTCATAAAAAATTCCTATTTTTAACATTTCTATACTGAGATGAGGTAATGATTG
The DNA here is from genome assembly GCF_023864345.2 of Schistocerca serialis cubense. NCBI lineage: Eukaryota > Metazoa > Arthropoda > Insecta > Orthoptera > Acrididae > Schistocerca > Schistocerca serialis. The sequence goes on along the minus strand of NC_064642.1, from coordinate 793,653,441 downwards.
ACAAGCATATTTGAAGCAATTGCCATTACTATCTAAAACTATAGCAAACTTTTTTATAAACCCAAGATCAATATGTAATGGTGGAAGAATGATTTTCCCCCCACTGACAAATGGTTCATGAACGGCGTTATCTTTTCCTATAGTCAGGTTCATTCTTGGTGGCCACTCCTTTCTGTTCCAATGTTCATTTTTAGCATGACTGTCCCACATACAAAGAAAATGGCTATTTAGTATATTCACTTTGCTGACCAAATAAAAAATTTACCATTTTTAAATCTACACGCACTGACCACTGATGGTGTTAAAATGATGTTTTCTCTAAAACAAGTTTAATATTTTTATGTTCTTCCTTGAGGGTACTTTAATGAGCTATGGGAATGAAAGCAAGTTTATTTCCATTATGCAGTAACACACATTTAAAACTGTTTTTTGAGCTATCTAGGAAAAGTCATCAGTTTTGCGGTTGGTATGTTCGAAGAGTCATTAAATTTAAAAGTCCAAAAATATCACTACAATATATGATATAATTCATATCATTAAAATATGGAAGAATGTTGCACTCTCTCAATTCAATAGAATGTTATTGATACCCCAGGCTGAAGGCAATAGTTTTTCTTTTAGTCTTGGCTGTACGAGGTAGCCTTGTGCTCTGAGGCGCCTTGCCACAGTTTGCGCGGCTCCCACGTCGGAGGTTCAAGGCCCCCTCGGGCATGTGTGTGTGTGTGTTGTCCTTCGTGTAAGTTAGTTTGAGTTAGATTAAATAGTGTGTAAGTCTAGGGACCGATGACCTCAGCAGTTTGGTCCCATAGGAACCTCCAGATTTCCGATTTTTAGTCTTGATGCAAGAATCTCAGGTGATTTCTCTGATAAATTTAAATCTCAAATCAAGTTGTTTAGCTCACCCTGAGAAAAGCTTTGCAATGCAGGCCTACATTCTCCAAATTCACTTTAACTGTTGCATTTACTTTGTCAAACATTTCAACATCATTCACAGTAGTGGTCTGATAAGGAAGTAAATACCGGTATTGGCAAATCTTTACTATACAGGAGTGGTGGCTTAGCAGATTGCACATTTCAGTAAGCCCTAGACTGATTTTTGTATTGATTCATACATTTTACATTCAGCACAAAAGTAGCAATCATAGAGATGGTTTCTTGGCTCTATCCATGTCATTGGTATTCCAAACAGAAGTCCTTTTCGTGCTCCTTGACTCCAATATTGGAAGTGAATCCATGCAAGTTTTACAAACTTTGTGCGGAGCCTAACATTTCTCTTGTTGTCCAAGTTGTTTTACAATATGCCCAATAGCTTTGTTTTAAAAAATCTTGTATATCCTGTTGTTGCTTTTCTTGATGATATTTACCACATACATAGCAACAATGTTCGGTGTTATTAACACAAGACTTCTGTCAAGAATTCATACTTTGTGTAACAGAAATGCCCAAACAGGACAGTTGCATGAAGTACCTGACACTGTATGACGAGGGCGCTGAAGACCTTGCTGTCGTGCGCCCAAAAACCCCTCTACTACTACTGTATGACGAGCCAGCCGGTGTGGCCGTGCGGTTCTAGGTGCTTCAGTTTGGAACTGCGTGACTGCTACGGTCGCATGTTTGAATCCTGCCTCGGGCATCGATGTGTGTGATGTCCTTAGGTTGGTTAGGCTTAAGTAGTTCTAAGTCCTAGGGGACTGATGACCTCAGAAGTTAAGTCCCATAGTGCTCAGAGCCATTTGAACCATTTGAACTGTATGACATTTGTAGAAAACTTATAACGAATGAGTAACGTAAGAGGCCTACCTGCACAAAGTAATAACAACTGAATGGTGAATAGCAAAAGCTCACCTGTGAAATGACTGATAGCCATGGCGCTCTCTTTGAGAAGTAAAGATAGTTAACGTAGTTTGTCAAATACACATGAGATGCCATCTGTTCGATTCCTGTCATAGTTACTAAGACAAAGGCACTAGGCCATATTGAGTACAGTTACTTTACTTAAAAAATAGGTATATAAAAAAATAAAAACATGTCAGTGTGGGTAGAGTAGTAAAAAAGATCTATTTTTTTTAATGGAAAGGTTATCATGTGAGAACCAGAGTCTATTCGAACAAAATAATTTATAGGCTAAGTACTTCATTATCATATGTATTTAAACAGACTCCATAAACTTACGCTTCAGAAAAAAAATCATTTTTGTTCCCTGTGTAATGAATCCTGCTCCTGATATACCATTATCTGCTGCTGTTGATGTTTTACCCATATTCTTCTGACCAGAGATCCTTCGATTTCACTTCACTGACTCGTACTGTATCTAGAATGAACCCTTACATTTCCCTTTTCAGATTTTATTACTTCCCTACCACATTCAGACTTCGGGCGTTCCACAACCTGACTTGGATGTTGTTGGTTATACCACCTTTGTTTCATGGTCTCCTCCTCCCCCCCCCCCATCCCCACCCCCCTATCCCTTCGGGCGTTCCACAATCTGACTTGGATGTTTCCTCCTCCCCCCCCCCCATCCCCTCCTCCCTATCCCCACCCCCCTATCTCCTCCCCCTCCCCCCTCCTCACCCTCCCTGCCCCCACTCCCTCAGCACTCCTCTCCTAGAGATCCATATTGAGGCCTAATGGAACAGAGAGATTGTGCTGATGCTTTTCAATTACAGGGCACATGTCCTGTAGATACATCTTGTGTGTCTTTAATGCAGTGGTTTTCATTACTTCTGCATCCTCATTTTGTTGATTGTTGCTGATTCTTCCATCTTATTACACCAGATAATATCCACTGATCTATAATAGAAAACTGAGTAAAATCATTACTAGCTACTTATTGGCTGGCTACTACTAGCTATCCCAATTCTGAAGACACCAACTACCAATATACTTCTCAGCTACAGACACTTATCTCTAAGTGATCAGTACACCATTTTTGAATTTAAGAAATTCATTCGATTAAGAAAATATAGCAGTTCACAGTACACACAAATGAACCAAAGGTTCAATAACAAGATCCCTACTGAATCCATATTAAAACAACAGAATAGATGCATAGTTGTAACAAGATTTTAAATTACATTTAACTTTTGAACAATCACACTACTTGTGCATAATGATATGAACTGGCTTGGTTCATCATGCAGTACTCTCTCCCTGTTGCACGTGCTCCACTTACTTCAGGGGCAACACTACCCCAACCATCAGGGATATCAGTCCCTGCTTATGTGCCGGAGAAGTGTAAGTCTTCTTTGGCTCCTCTCTCTAGGAAGGGGTTCCTTGGGTCACTCCCTTCCCAGATTTCTGCTGGTGGGAAAGATGACACCCACCAGTGGCTGAAGAGCCTAAAAGCAGCTGATCATAGGGCTTCATGCTCATCCTCTGTTCCAGAGGGTGAATCAGTGAAGTCCTCCCAGCCAGGGAAACCCGAGGAGCAGGGAGAAAAATCCAAAAAGAAGATCCCCAAGACCAAGGGAATTGCAGTGGCACCCACACCACCACTGCCTACAAGCTCTGCGTCCTCATCTGTGGATGAGGTGGAGGTTCTGGCGTCCATTGAGGACCCTCAGGTACAATGGATATAAACTGCTCAGGCACTAAGTCAGTGGCAGCCGGTGACCCTGAGGTGTAAACTGCCTCATTGAATGTTCCATGCCTTCCCAGTCTCATGATGGTGTCATCCTCCAGTGGAATTGCGGTGGTTTTTTCCACCGCCTGGCTGAGCTAAGGAAACTGTTAAGCTTTCTGCATTGCTCTCCAGGAAACCTGGTTCCCGGCAATGCGGACCCCTGCCCTTCGCAGCTATAAGGGATATTACGAGAACCATAGTGACTATAATTGAGTGTCAGGCAGACTTTGTGTTTATGTCCTAAACTCAGTCTTAGTGAAACTGTGCCCCTTCAAACTCCTCTGTGGCTGCCAGAATAAGGACGACACAGGAAATAACTGTCTGCAATGTATATCTTCCTCCAGATGGTTCAGTACCCCTGAATGTATTAGCTGCACGATTGATCAACTCCCTAAACCTTTCCTACTTTTGGGAGATTTTAACGCCCATATCCCCTTGTGGGGTGGCACCTTGCTTACTGGCCAAGGCAGAGATGTCGAAACTTTATTTTCTCAGTTCAACCTCTGCCTCTTAAATACTGGGACTGCCACACATTTCATTGTGGTTCAGGGTAGTTACTCATCCATTGATTTATCACTTTGCAGCCCAGGACTTCTCTCATCTATCCACTGGATAGCACATGATGACCTGTGGGGTAGTGACCCCTTCCCCATCTTCCTGTCACAGCCCCAGCATCAGGCCCACGGATGGGCTTTAAAAAAGGCGGACTGGGAAACTTTCACCTCTGCCGTCACTGTTGAATCTCCCCCACACGAGAACATTGATGTGATGGTTGAGCAGGTGATGACAACAATCCTTTCTGTGGCAGAAAACATGATCTCTCGCTCGTTAGGGTGCCCCCGGCGATAAGTAGTTCTTTGGTGGTTGCCAGAAGTCGCTGAAGCAATTAAGGAGTATTGGCAAGCTCTACTGCGGCATAAGCAGCACACTTCCCTGGAGCACCTCATAGCCTTTAAACATGCTCTGTGCCCACATTTGCCAACTTATCAAACGACAGAAGCAGGAGTGCTGGGAGAGATACGTCTCGACCATTGTGTGCCATACATCACCTTCCCAAGTGTGGGCAAGGATCAAATGTGTTTTCAGGTACCAGACCCCAACAAATGTTCCCAGTGTTAACATAAATGCTGTGTTATCTACCGATGCAATCACGATTGCCGAGCACTTTGTCGAGCACTTTGCTCAAGCCTCTGCGTCGGAGAATTACCCCCCAGCCTTTCGCACTCTCAGCGCTGGAAGAGAAAGCCTTGTCATTCACTACAAGCCACAGCGAATCCTATAATGCCTCATTTACAGAATCAGAGCTCCACAGTGCCCTTGCACATTGCCCCAACACTGCTCCAGGGCCAGATCAGATCCACAGTCAGATGATTAAACATCTCTCATCGGTCTGCAAATGACATCTCCTCATCATCTTTAACCGGATCTGGTGCGATGGTGTCTTTCCTTCGCAACGGCAGTAAAAACCCACTTGATGTGGATAGCTATTGGCCCATCAGCCTCACCAATGTTCTTTGTAAGCTGCTGGAATGTATGGTGTGTCGATGGTTGGGTTGGGTCCTGGAGTCATGTGATGTGGCCTACTGGCTCCATGTCAGGGCAACTTCTGCCAGGGTCGCTCTACCACTGATAGTCTTTTGTCCCTCAAGTCTGCCATCCAAGCAGCCTTTTCCAGACACCAACACCTGGTTTCCGTCTTTTTTGATTTACAAAAAGCGTATGACACAACCTGGCGACGTCATATCCTTGCCACATTGTATGAGTGCTGTCTCTGGGGCCCACTCCCGATTTTTATCCAAAGCTTTCAGTCCATCCGTACTTTCTGTGTCCCAAGTTGGTGCCTTCCGTAGTTCTGCCCATATCCAGGACAGTGGGGTCCCGCAGGGCTCTGTATTGAGTGTATCTCTATTTTTAGTGGCAATTAATGGTCTAGCAGCAGCTGTAGGGCCATCCTTCTCTATATGCTGACGACTTTTGCATTTCTTACTGTACCACCAGTACTGGTGTTGCTGAGCAGCATCTACAGGGAGCCAGCCACAAGGCACATTCATGGGCTCTAGCCCTCGGTTTCCGGTTTTTGGCTGCAGAGTCGTGTGTTATGCACTTCTGTCGTTGTCGTACTGTTCATCCGGAACCAGAACATTACCTTAATGTTTATCCACTCACTGTAGAGGAGACGTATCAATTCTTAGGACTGGTTTTTTACACCCGATTGATTTGGCTTCCTCACCTTCATCAGCTTAAGCGGAAGTGCTGGCAGCACCTGAATGCCCTCCGCTGCCTGCGAAACACCAATTGGGCTGCAGATCGCTCTATGCTGCTGCAGCTCTACAAAGCCTTTGTTCAATCCTGCCTTGACTATGGGAGTCTGGTTTATGGTTCGGCGGCACCCTCAGCATTGCGTTTACTCAAACCAGTGCACCACTGTGGCGTTTGCCTAGTGACAGGAGCTTCTAGGACGAGTCCAGTGACCAGTGTCCTGGTGGAGGCCAGATTCCCTACTTTGCAATTTAGGCGTGCACAACTGCTTGCCTTTACATTGCACACATTCGTAGTTCTCCTGTGCATCCAAATTACTGTCTCCTTTTCCCACCCATGGCGGTTCATCTCCCGCATTGGTGGCCCAGGTCAGGGCTTCCAGTTGCAGTTCGTGTCCAATCCCTTCTTTCTGAACTGGAGTCCTTGCCTTTACCACCTATACTTGAGGTCCATTCACGTACATCTCCATGGTGTACACCTAGGCTGCGGCTTTGCCTGGACCTTTCACATGGCTGTAAGGTCTCAGTTAACCCCGCGGCTTTGTGCTGCCACTTCCTCTCGATTCTTGACATGTACCAAGACCATGAAGTGGTTTACACCGACGGATCGATGGCTGATGATCACGTTGGCTTCGCGTATGTTCGTGGGGGGAGATACTGAACAACATTCCTTGCCCAATGGCTGCAGTGTTTTCACTGCTGAGCTGGTGGCAATATCTTGTGCTCTTGAGCACAGCCATTCATGCCCTGGGGAGTCATTTCTTCTGTGGTAGTGACTCCTCGAGCAGCCTACAAGCTATTGACGAGTGCTACCCTCGTCACCCTATGGTAGCAACCATCCAGGAGTCCATCTATGCCCTGGAACGGTCCAGTCGTTCAGTGGTGTTTGTCTGGACCCCAGGACACGTCGGAATCCCAGGCAACGAATTTGATGACATGCTGACCAAATAGGCTACAGGGAAACTGCTTATGGAGATTGGCCTCTCTGCAACTGACCTGCGTTCAGTACTATGCCGCAAGGTTTTGCGGCTTTCGGAGACGGAATGACCTCAGTACGCACAACAAACTGCGTGCCATTAAGGAGACTATGAATGTGTGGAAGACCTCCATGCCTCTGTGGTTCTCTGTCGGCTCCACATTGGCCACATTTGGGTGACACACAGGTACCTCCTGCGCCATGATGACCCACCTCAGTGTTGGTGTGGCGCCTGGCTGACAGTGGCCCATATCTTGGTGAGCTGTCCTCCTGTGGCTGCCCTGTAATGGACTCTTCAGTTACCGGACTCATTGCCATTAATTTTAACTGACAACACCTCATCGGCTAATTTAGTTTTATGTTTTATACATGACGGTGGGTTTTATCATTCTGTTTAAGTTTTCACACATGTCCTTTGTCCTTGTGTGTTCTCCACTCTAATGCTTTTAGGCTGGATGTTGTAATGTGTCGCAGAGTGGCTGGCTTTTCCTTTTTATCCTCGTGGTCGGCCAACCATGATCATCTGCTCTTTTGTTTTTATCCCTTCTACCTGTTTCTTGCTTTTCTCTGTGGTTTTCTTTTCCTGTTTTGTCCATATTAGTGTTGGTCGTCCTTCTGTCATTCTTCTGGTTCTTCCATTCTCCTGTTATTGTGCTGTATATCTCCTTTCTTTTCTTCTTTCCCTTGTGTAATTATTGTACTGGGAACAAGGGACCAGGACCAATGACCTCACAGTTTGGTCCTTATCCCCCCACCCCTCCCCTGCTCCACCCCATCCCCCTCTCCTTTAAACCAACCAACCACTGAGCAATTCCCCACATGCAATAGTCATAACAAGCTGTAATTCAACACTCAAAACTTCCAGACAAAGTGAGCCACAGCTGATTTCACGTGATACACCTTTACATGTAACACTCTGTCTCACCTCGAACAGGATTAGCTCAAAATTATTCTGATTGTGCTCCTGCAATCTGTTGGAGCTCTTCCTCACCTCCCTGCAGTGTGCGACCAGAGAAAATAGGATGTGCTCCAACAGGCTGTTGTCCACACACAATCACCACTTCTGCTTACCATGTCCATATAATGTCAAAGCATATGCCAACTCGGAGACATCCTTTGACTTGGCTTCCCGCATAATTGCTTTCCGTGATGTCTTTCCGTGGTTATTGACCGTCCATCTCTAATCACATGCCTAGTCTCCAGTCTCGACCACTGCCAGAGCCCTCTGCGCCAATCAGACTGTTGTCAGCATGCCACTGGCCCCAGCCACAGACTCCAGCATTTGCTTCTGGGAGATGCAACTTCTCTACTTGAGCCCAGCTGTCCGTCCACTGTCCTCCACGCCTCTTCCCAACACAGCCACATCAGCACTCCCATCAGTCACACATCTTGCAACAGCCACACTCTGGTGGCACCAGCAGCACATAGTCAAGAAAGGAACCGTGCTGTTGGACTTGGCACACAAGTTTATGGAATTCGCAAATCCATTCACTCCAGACAGCCTCAGACCTCTCAAGCTTCTTTTATCAGTTAACTGCATCTGTCAACAGGACTACTAAATACGTTCAACTTTAATTTCCTGTATTCCTGTCCACTGTCTCTTTCATCAGATGCTCACTTAACCAACTCTATCCCCCTAGTGACCTAAAGCACTTGTAGGGTTTTACCTCATTTTCTTTTGCCAATACTATATCATCTTCTTTTAAGCTCTCACTATGTATAAAATATGTAGAATTCATGGACGATCCTAGCTCTGATGCAGTGAGAATTTTGGATTTCAGTGGCACAAATACTAATTTCAAGTCGTGGTATTAACAAGTAAATCAACCACATGTTACCATTCGAGCCTTAGCTATCAGCTGAGTGGAGTGGAGTGGAGTGGAGTGGAGTGGAGTGGAGTGGAGTGGAGTGGAGTGTGGGGGGAGTGGAGTGTGGGAGGAGTGTTGGGTGAGTGTGGAGTGGGAGTGGACCCCCCTTCCCCCTCCCTCCTTAACTTTTCGTGACAATGTTACTGGACTACACCCGGTGCAGCAACCTCATGGTGCAGTGGATCACTCAGAGAGCACCCGCAGTTGCATGTGTGAACACAACACTGTTCATAAATGAAAGGGTGCAGACCACCTTTGTTGATGCGTTCAGTAAGCTGCTACTGGTAGAGTCTTATCAGTAAAGGAGGGAGATGGTGTGGTTTCAACCTGAAGACGGTATGTTTTGACAACAATTGCAGCAACCCACTGAGCTGCAGCAGTCTGCTAGCCAGTCCACTGCACATTTTATGTGTGCTTGATGTCACTGTTCCCTTGCACACAGACTTTGGAAAACCATTATTGCACAATATAAACACAGTATAAAAGAGAAAACAAGCATGTTCACTGACACTTAAGAATAGTCCGTTCACAGCATGTTATTTTCATAGCCTAAACTGGCACAGTATGGCTCAGTCCAGTCACTTCCTACATTCTTCCATTCGCAAAATTACATTGTTTTTTAAATTGGACTTGCCATGGCACTGCCACCACTGCCTAATCTGATACACTTTATCATCATACTTCACAAGTATCCCTCATGCACAAAGAGACAACAAATGACCACCACAAATCACATCACAATATTTTTTTCATTCCGCTGCCAAATTAAAGCTGATGCGTGATGTTGCCATTTTTCTTCATTCACCCATTGCTTTGAATATCTTGATGAGTCTTCTTTTCTTTCTTTTAGTACTTTTGAGTATTCCAAGTTTCTGTACCACTCTTTGATGTCCGTGTGTTGGTTTATTCTGTCTCTTATTTCATTGTCATCTGTTCCTTGAGGTGGCATTCAAAAAAATTTTTTTTTAGTCATCATTATTCATATTTCCTCTGCTGTATTGTTCCGATCTGAGTGTATTTGAAACCAGTGGATTTTGCAGTGTCACCCATACTCCTGTCTTCTTGCTATCTTCCTTTGGTTTTTGGGGATGGACCACACCCATTTTCATCTCTTCTATTTTCGTTGTGGCAGCTTTCAATTCCCTCCTTTTGATACAAAACATGTATTTTAACCCTTTTAGTGCCAAATACGATCTGATCGTGATCCAGATTTTCGGCGAAAAATGCCAGTAACGATCTGATCGTGATGCCTTTCTCATTTGCTAGGAAATACTAACAACTTTGCCTTCAAGCGCGGAAAAAATGAATGAGAAAGGCATCACGATCAGATCGTTACTGGCATTTTTCGCCGAAAATCTGGATCACGATCAGATCGTATTTGGCACTAAAAGGGTTAAACATTTATGTACCTCATATAAATCCATCTTTCCTTCTTTTGCCTTTTCATACTACTTTTTTGTAGTGCAGAGATTTGATTTCAAACCATGATATCTCTTCTTTAATTGAGAAACATTTGCTGTATCTGATTCTGGAGGGACAAGGTTCAGTTTGAATGCCTATATTTGTGTGCAAATCTCTGATAATGTTATGATGTGTACCTTGTCCTCATTAATATTTGGTCTCTCTTCTTTAATTACAGCCTCTGCACTGCAAATGCTGTTATTGAAGTGGTATTCACAGATACACTTTTTTCTTGAGGCACCCATTTGTTTTCAGCATATACATCCTCCACTGCTTCAAATAATGTCGCAGTATTACTCAGTGGCTCGGCATTAGAGATGTTTGATACCTTTAAAACTGTATCTTTTAGTACTCCTGGATCATCTTCATTGGTATTTTCTTCCTCCTGTAAAATCGGTCATAATCTCTCCATTAACCATAACATCATCTTTAACTGACTGGACTCTGATACTACCACCAACTGTATGTTCATCTATGTTAGCTACTGTAGTGTCACTTTCTTTAATTATTATCCACAGGCTTCTTTGTGGTATTATCCATATCATCGATTACTTGTTGAAGTTTACTTCTATGATTGTATCTCAGTTTTGCATCATGTCTTCCCAACTTTATGAATCTAATGGCACAATGTGGCCCAGGGTGGGGCTGAGTTGAAACTAATCTGTTTTCCTGGTTTCTGTTCGTCTCTCTTGTTTTTGATCCAGGGTCTACACATTTCTTCTGCTCTCAGCATGAAGTAGTCTCTCTTGTCACAACTAATGTCTCTGCACAGATGGCCCCATTCTTGTGGTTCTCTTCATATCTAGCTTCGTACACCAGTGGCTGTGGTTGAAAGCCTGCTCCCATGATATCATTATTATAGCCCCATTGCCCTTGGAAATTTCCTCTTGCGTAGCCACTATACCACACTTAGTGCTGCCTATTGTTGCCAGGTCGTTCACCTCTGTATTATGGTTTCAGTAATCCAGGTTCTTGTTATTTCTATTGCAATTATGACCTCCCTGTGTGCTCTTTCTTCTATGCATTTTAAAATCATCTTTGCTCACTTTCTTCTTTTTGATCATCAGACCTTATCATACATATATCTCCAATCTGTGCTCCCACTGACGTCCAAATATCTATTTAACACCAGTGACTTCTCAAGTATGCCTGCTAGTGATACACTTATCTGTCTGTTACATCCTTGCAACATCAGTTCATCTTTGATCATTTCTTATAATTCCCGAGAAAAATATTTACCTGCAAAGGCTTTTCGAAACTCATTTTACATTATTCTGTCTAAATACAGGAAATGTGCTCAGCCTTGTGCTCCTTTCCCCATCTGCAGCAACAGATCTGTTAACACGTTGCAAGACAGACCAGGCCTATCATTGCAACCTGACAGTAAAGCAGTAAGACAGGGTTCTTACAGAACGGGTCAAGTGGTTTCTCCTCTGGTAGGCCATGGAAATGTCAGGAATGTGGCTGGAAACAGTACATCGGCACAACAAATGAACTACTATCCTCTGTAAATAATGGTCACTTTTTAAGAGATATTCGCAGCCTGGCAGCAGACTCTGACAACGGAGCTACACGAGACACTACCGCACTGTGGGTCAACAAGCAACCGCCTTGAGCCTGATCAGCTGCCATTGACATACCATCTTCTAGCACCAAGTCGTCGTCCTGGGATTTAGTGCCTCTCCAATGATGGGCCACTTCCAAGCTCACTCCAACAATAGCTCGACTCCTGCTCAAGGGGCAGCAGGTATTGACGAGGGCAATACAGCTCTCTCGCTTGTACACTGATGCAAGAGCCATGATGCCTCACACTGCCACTCCAGAGGTGAGATTTCACACTGGAAGACTGGCTTCCGCTGCAAGTGGTGTTGTCGTCTTCAGCGCCACTGGCACCAACCACATGCAGTGTGGCATGTATAACTGAGTTGCATGCTGCTAGCTGGACGCAGATGTCAACATTACAGTTGCATACATTAGGACCCACTTGCTGGTCGTCAACTGTCACAAGGCTGCATCATGAGCCTATGGTGCCATGCCCTCAGAGGGGGCATACTGGAGCAGGCAAGTGTGTGGATACCAACATGAGTGATTTAAGTGCAGTAGTATCTACCCTATTGTGTGATAATGGGTGTTGTTTTTAGACTGTGGCGCCTGGGTCAGATGCACATGGAAGTGCATTTGCCACACATTTTTGCATCATGCATAGAGACAGTGCAGACAGTGATGTTATTGTAGGTACTACACCAAAATGTACAGGAAACTATTGAGTTGATAGTAGTGCTGCAGATGTTTTGGAAGAAGTGGTACAGACTCATATATTTCATCATAAGTGGGGTGAATGTAGGAAAAGGAAGGGGAGAAGTGTTCATAAAGTGAGTGATCAAGTCCACAGGGCTGAATCTTTGTAGGAGTGTATGCCTTGGGTTGAGAATGTAACAATGGGGCCAGCACTACGTCACAGCATTGCAGAGCAACCTGCTGATGCTCTCTGCAAGCTGGTCAGAACATGGACGCAGTCTGAGGTCCATGATGGGCGTAATAGATGTTAATGGTACAAGATAAACCTGAGAGTAAATTTAATGCCCGAATGTCATGCCAGAATTGACATTCAGTGACTCATGATGAAATTTAGATGGAAAAATTTACAGCTAGGGAAAATTGTCATCAGTGGAGTATTTTTGCAACGTTTTTCCACATTAAGCAATGAATCGATTACACTGTGTACAAAACCCTAAGGCTTAATTTGTATGATACGGCGCCACAATATATCAGTTAGTTGCTTTGGGAGAGCAGGAGCACCAAAAACTGAGCATTGCATGAGAAATTCAGTTTCTGGTTAGCATTACAGGTAAGAGGGATTACTTGTCAATGTATTGTGTGTGATAGTACCACATGTAATTCATGCGCAAGGATAGATCTGGGAATAAGTTGTCACAGAGACAAAGTTCTGAATGATGATAAAAAAGGATTAAGAAATTCATTGGAGAGACAAGTGAGATACCTAACATAAGAGTTTAATAGAGCCAGACCAAGTGATGTTGAAGAATGTTTGTTCTTGGTAATTTATTGAGAGAGAGAGAGAGAGAGAGAGAGAGAGAGAGAGAGAGAGAGAGAGAGAGAGAGGAGAGTTTTTCAATATCATTTTTAATTGTAAGTAAAAAATGAGAGGTAAAAGATAATTGTAGTATGTGTGACATTACAATGTGCTTAGTAGTAAGAAATGTATTTCCTAATGTTTAAGAAGTTGTAGGGGTATTGAACAGGCTATGAGGACCTTAAGAAGTGTGATGAGATATTAAGTAGTACATAGAGTTGTCTAGATGAGACGACTAGCAGGATGTGAATTTTAAAATTTTCCTGGCGAATTGATTGTTCAAACAAATTTCGGGCGTGCAGCCGGTCGTCGTTCAATACTTTGCACAATATTTCAACTGGGCACCTGCCAGTCATCTTGAGGTGAGCCGTTGCAATCTGCGACGGCTCACCTGAAGATGACTGGCAGGTGCCCAGTTGAAATATCGTCCGAAGTAATGAACGACGACCGGCTGCAAGCCCGAAATTTGTTTGAACAGACAAGCAGGATGTTAGTAGGTGTACACTGATTTGTGCTTTCTCACATGAACTAATGGACTGCTAATTAGTGTGACAAAGATGTAACCTTGTAGTTGTAAGTAAGAATCTGATGGGCTAAGAATTGTAGGGTACAATCGCAACCTCTGAAGATATGTGACAAAGATGTAACCTTCTAGTTGTAAGTAAGGATCTAACAGGCTAAGCATTGTAGGTTACAATCACAGCCTCTGAACATTGTGGTTCAAGCTACCTAGTACTTACAAAATTTTTTTTGTAGATATTGTACATTTTTGGACCATGGGTGTTGAAGTTTGTTGCAGACCAGTGCAGGGCAGAGACTTGGGCACCAGGTCTTCCAAAGGAGTATTGGTAGTCTAGCACCACTACTATTTTTTGGCAATTTTGTCAAAGCATAGCAGTGCAGCATCGCAGTAGCCATTGGTAACAAGTGAGTGCAGGATGTCGGCATGCAAGTTACAGCAACAGGGTTAGACATGGCATCAAAAGTCTCCCAGTTGAGCAGTAAGACAGGGTTCCTACATAATGGTCCACGTGGTTTTCCCCTCCAGTGGTCCCCAACATGTTGTCAGGAACATGACTGGATTGGTACATTGGCACAACAAAGGAGCCTCTATCCTGTATAAATAACAGTACTTTTTATTGGAGATATACACAGCCTGGCAGACCAACTATGATGCTGGGGCTATGCCAGGGACTGCTATATCATGGGGCAGCAAGCAGCCCCCATGACCCTGGTCAGCTGCCACCACCACACTATCTCCTAGCACCAAGTCCTCTCTCTGAGACTTGGTACCTTCTGCTAGTGTACCACTTCCTGGCTCACTGCAGCACAAACTAGACTCTTACACAGGGGGCAGCAGGTCATGATCACTGTGGTACAGCCGCTCTTCTTCCTATTAATGATGCGGGAGCCACAGTGCTTCACATCACCATTTGTAGAGGCAGGTCTTCCCACTGGGAAGCTGGGATCCTCTGCAGGTGTTTCGGCATGTAGCGTGGCATGCCGAATTGGGTTGTATGCTCCTAGCTTGTCGAAGGCATCAGTATTCCAAGGTGCACACATCAGCACCCACCGGCTGGTCACCAGCCGCCACCGTGTTGCATGCACCCTCCACACCATGCACCCAGAAAGGTATACTGCATTGTAGCATCAGAATGTAGCTGCTTGGACTGTATGTTAACATTGCTTTACTAAGCTGTCAGTGGCCTGCGTCCTTGCCACAGCCCACTGTTGCCATCTGTCCTATGCAGAAGAAGCAGCCCACCACTACCAGGTAGACTTCAGTGTAGTCTCTCTTCTGGTCATCAGAAGCTTACAGCTTACACTTCTTCTAATCAATTTACTACTATGTTGTTCACTCCTGTGCTGATGTTCCCAGCTTCTTTCTGTGAAATTTCCTTTATGGAGATACTCAAATTATCTTTTTTTAGCAATTACCATGTCAGCAATTGTCTTTACTTGTGTCGTTAACTTCACCTTGACCTTGGTGATTTCCACCTCACTGTTTTCCCTAACTTTAGTTGCTCTTTGTGCTGTTGTATTTGCCGTGCTGTGTGCCGAGTTGGCTATAGTCTTTACTGCAACTCATTCATATTTTTCTATTCACTTATTCCACTTAGTGATGAACGAGCTATGCAATTTCTTAAAGAATCAAAGTCTAATGTATAATGCAGTTTCAGACGTCTGATTGTTTTAAAAATGAGTTACTATGTTAAATATTCACCTTTAAGCATATAAATGAGAAAAAGTTTAATAAAAGTTTGAAATTATTCTTAAAATTGGTTGAAAGTTGCTAAGTGCTCTCATTATGAAGCACTGCATGTGCACTCCATTTGGAGCAAAGGTAGATTTTCAAGCAGCTCAATGTTCGGCTCCTGAACTGTTTGTTGTACAAGGATATAATTTTGCAAGTACATTCAGTGATATATGTAGATACTGTCGGTAAAGTGTGTTGCAAATAGAATTGGTGGTGAAGAAGCAGTAAAGTGAAACATCATGCATGATGTTGAAATATGACTGCGGGAACAATGAAAATGTAACAAGCAATAAATATTTTTACTTTCATCATCAAATACTGGATGAATGAAGCTTGTGTTATTTTCTCACCGTCAGTTACGCTGTCTCAAGACAAACACACATTTTCTAACTGTTCTACTTGTCTTATTGTGTTAAACTTTTAACTGAAGATTATACTTCTTAATGAGTAGATTGTGATAGCTTTTTAAATTTGCTCAATAGTTACATGAAATATTGAAAATCAAATTTTTGTTGCACCTATGCTACACCTGGTAACAGGTTTCAAGATAGTGTTTCAGCAATATAGATTCCACTTGCTGGGTCTTTACTTCTCTCATTTCAGCTGTGTTTTTCTCTGTCTTTTTGCCAAGGTGCCTAGTGTTTTCATCTATTTTTTCTCTATCTTTTTCTCCATTTCAGCTGGGTTGTCCTTCATTTTTTCTCTATCTCGGCTAAATTTTCCTTATCTCATCCATTTCTTTCATGCCTGACATAATTGTATCCATTAGGTGCTTAGTGTTTTCCTCCATCTTTTTCATTACTGTTGGCTAAGAGTGTCTGTATATGTGACCTCCTTTGCCTTCCGGTACTTGTCTGTATGGGTTCTCATTGTAAGTCTTCTTGCCACTATCAGGAAAGTGGTGTATTACTGTTTTTCACTTCCCCATCTCATCCATTGTGTATCACACTTATTCCTGACATTTCTGCTTTTCCGGAATATGTATTTACCTTTCCATTTCTGCTCCCAGCTTGTATAACTTAAAATTCTGTTCACTACCTATCTCAGTACATTTCTTCATGACTTATACTTCTTCAGCCTTGTTACACTGATTTTCACTTCCTGACATTGTACATTAGTTTATTTACAACACACATGCAAAATACACTTGTATTTCTACTAAGCAGCACTACCGCATTGTGACCCACTGCATGCCATTCGTGAATGTGGTACATCCCCATTCTTGCCTTGCATAGTTTAACACATTTCCTTTCCTCAATGGTTTAGCCTGAAGATTGCATTATGACATGGTATACCACTTGTAATCTCTCCCATAGAAGTTCTAATTCAAATAACTGTGTTACTAAGGTTTTGACTATTGGATCTTCAAGGGAGACAACTTATGAATGACAATGACGACATAGCAGGTAAGTTCTGCCCTAACTATATATGAAATGTCTTTAATTATCTACCACAAAGGTTAATCATAAAAGATGATAAGGGACTTTTGCAATAAATGATGATGTCAGTTTAATTAGCTTATTGTACTCCCAACAGTATATCTCGCTTGCACAAGTTGATGAAATCCATTTACTCTGGAAAGCTGCAGACTGCACTATCTTCCTATATCAATTAACCACACCCCTCAACACAACTATTGAATATTTACCATTTTAATTTTGCCTATTCCTGTCCCATAACTCTTTCATCTGATATTCACTCGACTGATTCAAACCCAGTACAGATTGCACACGTTACAGTGGTCCGTGACCGAAGATGCTAGGAGCTAAAGCTTGTGATGAGCTCGTAACACATTGACTCCTGAGATAAGCCAGTCTCCTCCTCCGACAGCAGCCAGCTTACAGCTTATAAAAGAAACAAACGTGTAATGGGTTAATGCATCTTAGATGCGACACAGAAGTTGATGGCGCACAAAACTGTTACGTAATTAAGGTTGCTACAAGTGTCAGCGTCCAGAGTGGCATGAAGTCAGGTGGCTTTCACCGATCAGACAGAGGCAAAAATACAGTGTGCGATCTTCACAGCACTGCACTTCTGCTCTCTACTCCCTAGCATTGTCGACTTGACATGACAGTGGCATATTCGTCAGTAAAAGGCATGAAATGACAGAAAATTCTGGGAGCTGAGTCTCAGCAGCTAGTGCATTTTGCTAGGTAGCTCACTGGTAAGGGTATCAATAACAGTATCCATACAACACATGCAAAGCATAACTGCTGACACTGACACTTATTATTATTATTATTATTATTATTATTATTATTATTATTATTATTATTAGTAGTAGTAGTAGTAGTAAATTATAATTTACCCCACTAATCTTGCCTCTACTGTACTCTCTTCTCCTCACCCTGACAGCCATGCCATCTCTCTTCCACCACCCTTGTTGCCTCTCTTACCCCTTCACTGCCTCCTCCCCATGTCACTGACCCCTCCCCACTCCCACCCCCCACCCCATGCTGTCACCCTGTCTCTGTTTCCTGCCTCTCCACTGTCATCCCTCCCACTCCACAGTCACCAGCCTGTCTCTCTGATCCCTTCCCCTCAACCACTACCCCATCTCTCTTGCCTCCATGCCAGCCATTGACCAAGCACTCTGTCAGCCTGCCCATGTGGCTGCTCCATGTCTCTGTCCTCTGCCATCACTCCCTCTCTCAGGCACCACCCCCCATCCCACATCATCGCATCCAATTTGTCAACCACTCCTCCCATGCTCTGTGCCCTGTCTCACTTGCCCCCTCTCCTCCCCCCTCCCCCCGAACTTTCTTTCCCACTCCCACCCAATCCTACCCCACATCCTTTTTCTTGCTTGTCTTTCTCTCTGCCTCACTTTTTCATGTATTTTTGTTTTGTCCCAGCTGAAGACATAATTTTTTGTTTCTGTACTTTGTGTTGTGATTCGGGAAGAATACTAGATGATCTTATAATCATATGTACTTCTCTTTATAGGTGTATGAGGCACAAAGTGGACTGTACAATGAGGTTTTGCCCACAAGAAATGTCCAACCGGCAACAGACACTGATTACAGACATAATGGTCTGTATTACAAAAAATTGCAAAATAGATTTCCATATCATGATGATAGGTCAGAAATTTTTCTCACTGAAGAAAAACAGAGAAGATTTTTGGATGAGGTAAGGCCTGAAGGATGTGTAAGATATGTAATGGATTAGTAACTTTCATTTCATGCACTGCCTAATATGCACGGAAACAAGTGTTGCAAATACTATATGGCCAACTGACATTTCTATGTGGTTCAAAGCACAAAAAATGTTTGTTGAAAACAAATGCAGCACTGACGTGAATGGAAAGCAAAATGTCAGTTTTTTCTTTTGTCAAGTATATCCAGAAGAGCAATTTTAAAATTGTCTTAAAATTGCGCAGCATAGCTTTAATATGAAGATATTTTCTTGTAAAATAACCACACCAAGGCATGAAAAGTTTTTGTTTTACTACTCTGCAACTAGTTTTGACCTAATGGCCATCTGGCAGAACTGGTCCTGCAATCACATTATCAGCTGCATACAGCTGTCTGCAACCAGCTGTCGGCCAACTATATACAGCCGTCTGTGGCTAGCTTCAGTGGAAACTCACACTGCAAATGAAAACAGTTTTCTGAGAGATTCTGACACGAGTTTCTATCTAAGCCAGACATAAGCATTCTTATGAAGTGGCAACAGCTGTTCACAGGATTGTTTCTGCCAGAAGATGACCATTACGTGAATGACTTTTAGCAGCTTGGTGTGGTTATTTTACAAGAAACTGTACTAATTTTACTTGAATTACCCGACGTTTTCCTCATAATGGCCACTATAGTCAAAGAGTTTTTGGATGAAAAGATATTTTTCCTCTTAGGTTGTTATACTTGTTAAGACCTTTACTTACTTACACAACTCAATTTGGCTTCATAAACCATTTTGGAGTGTTCAGTTGGAACAATATCCCGTAGACATGAAAATGGCAGCAAACTTGCACAATGTGCGACTGTTTATGATGGATTGCATATTACAGTAGAAATGTTACAAACAGCCAGTGCATTTAAGGTGGGAAATAACTGTGCATAAATATTAAGTTGTCATCAATGATAATTGATTAATACACTCGTAGGAACTTTCAAAACAAGACACTAAACAAAAATTCTTTGAACTAATTCATTAGCCTAATATTTGTAAATAAATTTTAGTGATAACTGTTGGTTGCATACTCTGATGTTCATCCCAGTGCATGTCCCATGGGCATGTGTAGCAGTTGTTACTGCACAGTGTTTTTAGAGTTCATCATAGGTATTTTGCACAGAAATTCACCTTACCACATTAAATAATTTTATGCTTGCCAATGCAAGAGCAGTGCTATGAAATGCATTTTCATTGGAAAAATTATTACTAAGGAGACAAAAACAAAATGTGGTAAGTAATTAACACAATGAAAGTTTGTCAAGTTGTTGTAATTAAAGGTATTGCAGCACACTGGATTTAACACAAACCAGATTGTGACACCAAGTCCAAGTCTGAAGTGATATGCGAAGTGGGTCCGTAGAATAAAAGGTGGAATTGATCGATGAAGTTCAGGTTAACAGTACAAAATTTATCTATTTATTGAGAAGCTTAGTAAGCATCAAAAAACTATAAATTTGATTTGTTTTGAACAATAAGTTACATTCATTAAACTGATTTAAATTAAATAGCTTGCTTGCTAAGCTAAATGTTACTCCAGAAGCAATAAAAAGAAAAAGTATTGATGAAACAATATTTATTTTAATTTAGCACTGTGTTCAGTGTTACACAGCACAGAACGACAAGCCAGTGCAAGCAAGTTCAGAACTACAATGTGTCAAAAAGAATCAAGATTTTATTGTATACAATTAAAACCAAATAAGAATATAAATACAATTAAAAACAATTAAGAATGAAGCCACCCTTTTGCAGAAGCCTGGTTCTTTGCCTTCTAAATACTGCTGTAACATAAAACTTGATGGTTGAACCTCTGTCTGCCGGCACATACAAGGCACAAAATATACCTCAAAAACTGACTTGAAACAGCTCGGTATTAGGAACAGAAAACAACTGTGCCTTCTATTAGTAACAGGAGCTACAGGTTAGTGCAGCCAACCAGTCCAAGTACGCTAATCATAACATACAAAATCTAGCAGGCCAGCTGTCCATTGACAACACACTCATCCAATGTCTGTATAATTATACAGCAAACGTCAAGCACTGTGGATCACCAGTTCAATATAATCTGTTATTAACACAGCACTGATGCACTGTATAAAGGTAGTTGATGGATAATATAACTGCAGTTATCTAGCAGATTACAGTACCTCTTCAGAAATGAATGTTACTTGCCATGATCTATTATGCACACATTGTGGCCACAACATAGCTTTGTGTGTCACAGCCGGCCACGGTGGCCAAGCGGTTCTAGGTGCTTCAGTCCGGAACCGCGCGACTGCTACAGTCGTAGGTTCGAATCCTGCCTCAGGCATGGATGTGAGTGATGTCCTTAGGTTAGTTAGGTTTAAGTAGTTCTAAGTTCTAGGGGACTGATGACCTCAGATGTTAAGTCCCATAGTGCTCAGAGCCATTTTTTGTGTGTCTCATATGGATATGAACAAACACATTAGACACACACACATGATGCATACCACTGGCCACTCCAGTCAGAGAGCAACAGAAATGTGTTGAATGGGAGCAACAGTCCAGAGAGGAAGGGGGGGGGGGGAGGGGGGAGAGCGAGGGAGAGGGATAACAGGGTGCAGGTGGGCAGAAGAGGAATCGGTGCTGCCTGGTGGACCATGCATGTGGCAGGAGAGAGCTGACGGTCGCCTGTCAGCCCTGTCTTACCACCTGCATGCTCCACCAGGCAACACTGATTCCTCTTCCCCAAACATGTACGCTGCTATCCCTCCCCCTTCCCCACCCTGCTCCGGATTGATGCTGCCATTCAGTGCATTTCTGTTGCTCTCTAGCTGGAGTGGCTGGTGGTAGCGGTGTGTGTGTGTGTGTGTGTGTGTGTGTGTGTGAGTGTGTGAGTGTGTGTGTGTGTGTTTTTTTCTCTTTCCTGAAGAAGGCTTTGACAAAAACCTTTATATATAACACTCTTTTTCATCATGCCTGTCTTCAACTCAGTGTGTCATCTTTACGGTGAGTAGCAGTCTGTCCTTTTCATTATAATTATACTGTTGATATTCCAACTTAGACTTTCCCTTGTTTGAGGTATATGGGACACAGATCACTATCAGCAAATCTGTAAACCACAGATTGCAGCACCTCAAGACTGTTCAGTTCTGTGCAGGCCCACAATAACTCCATGCTTGCAGATGGCGAAATACCAACAAGCCCACTATCAACTCATGACTTGGTTGCAGAGGTACCATGTCTGTTTTCATGGCCCTGTTCACTGCCCACAGTGCACAGCCAGATAAGCACTTCCAAACCAGAGAGACAAACTGCACTCACCAGTGGCAAAGTACAGGAATTGATGCCAACCTAGAAGGCTAAGTCAAAATAGTGCCACACTTGGAACATTCCGCCCTTAATGCAGCAACATGTCTGGGAGCCCTGAGAACTGGGGGTTAATGTGAAACCTGATTTCCTTCTCCTTAATTAGATCACTTAGCAAAATAGTGATGGAATAAGAAACCTTTCAGTCTCCAAGGAACCCTTAAATCTGCACAACTTGTTGGTCATCCATCCAGAAGGGATGCTAACACACTGAAAATTCCTAACAAAGACCTTGCCAACAAGTCGGTAAGTGTTTGACTTCTGCTCCCTATTAAAATGTGTGGCTCCCCTCTTATGAGCCTCCTGAATTTTCTTTTAGCCAAACTCTCTTTTTCAAGCAAGAGGTCATCAATAGACCATAAATTGCACGCAATCATTAACCGCAGGAGCAAGTGATCCCATACTCTGTGGTTATTGCTGTGGCAGGTTATTGGGTCCAACCCAAGGTTTCCATTAATGCACTCCATGTAAAACGGATTAGGATAATGAGATATTGTTGCATGATGCACTCCCATATTGCTGGAAGCTGTGTGCGGTAAATGAAGTCACATTATCAGTTAATACAGACTGTTGAGGCTCAGAGGTACTGAAAATTGTGTGTAATTTTAGGATTGCTACATGAGCTGCTGTTAGCATAGAACAATAATTGGAAAAGTCCCATAAATGCATCAACACAAACCAAAAATAATCCTGTTTCCTGCATTCGACTTATGCAATGGGTCCACAAAACGGATATACATTCGCTGAAAAGGCCTGTCCACTGACTTGGTCACCAAATATCCTATCCTCCTCTTCTGGTCTGCATTATTGACAGCAAATCCATCGCAAATAGCTACTCTTTTACAAATGAGTAGCCCAGATGTAAAACCCACTAAATGAATTTTTTGTCGATTTTGAGTTGGGCACACTACCCAGCTGTGTTGACTCTAATTGTTATGACAGAACCTCAACAAATTCGTGGTACAATCTGTACTCTCCACTACACAGTGGTGTACTCTGACCAATTTAATGGACATTTCTGCAAAACTGAAACTGGTAGCTATCTGGCAATGAAGTAAGAATCCAGTGTATAGCAGAACTAAAGAAAATTTGTGTTAAATGCAGCACATGTTGAAGGAGCAGCAAGGAGAGTGTGCAATCCTGTGTAGTTGCACTATATACTACACTTGCCCTGTTTCCAGATTGCTCCCAGTTTCAATTTTGCAAGAATTGTCCGTTGGTGAGGATTATAAGCAACCACTGTGGGAGGTGGGGTGCTGGCAGTAAGAAATGAAATTTTCTACCAATCGTATGGTATAACAATGCCTTATTATATATGCTACCTGGTTTTTAACTTAGCTCGTCGTGCTTACTACCCCTTTAATTTTACCTCTGTGCAGAGAGTCATGTCTACTTCTCAAGACCTGTAATGGTGTCATCATGGCACTGTCTCCCCCCCCCCCCCCCCCCCCCTCCCTCCCACTCCACCCCTATGCCTCCATCACCGTTTACTGCTTCTGCATGCTTAAGCATGGGACTTTGTTTCAGATAATTCCTTCCTAGAGATGCCTGATTGCAAACATCCCTTCGGAAAATTAAGATGTAATGAGCTTACCATGAAAGACATAACAAATTAGCAAACGTTTTACCATAAGAGAATCTGTGAATGGCAGAACAGCTGCATAGCTCAACATGTTTCTACCACGTTCCCTAAAGGAATATTCAGTGGGATGACAAAAAAAGAGGGGTGAGGAGATTGAGAATGTTTCTGTTTGCAAAGCGACTTTTCAGCTTTTCAAGTTAAGAAATGTAGGGTTACTGGGTTGTGCCACAAAATTGTAGACCAAGATGCAGTGCTGAGATAAGAGGAGATGATAGAAGAACCAAGTTGTATGAAGAAAAGAATTTGTAAAAAGTCACATTAAAAAGTTTATCCCCTTAGAACGTCACTATTCTCAAGGAACAAATACCCAAAGAGTGTATTTAAGTAGCAAGTTGAGCATAATGAAATTGTGGATCATGTATTGAAGAGAACCATGAAAATGTTGTCAAGTACTATTACTACAGGAGTGCTACCTGTTAGACATGCTCATTGCTGGAAAATCATATTGAAGAGGAAAAATGAAGTACCAAAAAGCAGAGCCTGCAAACCCAGTCCAAATGCACAAAATGAAACCTGTCGTGTTCTGCACAATGCTGAAAGAAAATAACGAGGGTGAGTTAACTCTCAGCTGTGACTGTCAAAAGAATCTAGTACTACCAGAAGTGCCAGACCAAGTGGTCTATTATTTCCATCAAATGTACCTTTACATGTTTACAGTCTGCAACCAAAACAGACATTGTTTTTGTATACTTGGTTGGAACATGAATAAGCCAAAAGATCAAACCAAACAGCATCAATGGTTCATCACAGACTAACTCACCTAAACTTCGAAAGTGTGAAAAAACTTCTGTTGTTTTCTGATGGATGTGAAGGTCAGAATAAAAACATAAAATAATCAGCACACTACATCGATGGTTTCTTCTTGAAGCTTCTGAGAATCTAGATGATTTGTCTACTTCATAGAGAGACCTTTTACAGTTTGAAGCTGGAGAGGGAAGAGCATCCTGAAGAAAGGGAGAAGTCTCAGCAATGCAAACAGTCCAGAACCAATCACAGCAGGTGTAGAACTTCCAAAAGTCAAACTTGGAGATCTCAAAAAGCTTTTGGAGCACGGCTTTGGTGAAAATTAGGCAGCCAACGACAAACTCAAATTCTACACTGAGGTGTGTGGCGAGCAGGAAGGCATTCACAGTCACTCCTGCCACTACCAGTCCTCAGAATGAGGAAGAAGCTGTAAACAATTTTGAGTTGATGAAAAGTGTTAAGGTTGATGTTACTTAAAAGCAATTTTCAGCCAGTTTCATTTTCTAGAATTTATTGTTTCTGTTTTAACTAAGATGCAACTTTCCGCCAATTTTTTCATTTTCTAAAATTTTGTTATCGTCTTACTAAGATGTGATTTGGAGCTTATTTTATTTTCTACAATATGTTGTGATATCGAAATCACGATGGTGTATATTCTTAAAAAAATACCACAGAAGATTCATGGAAATACTGGAATAGCGACAGAATCAGCCTATCACCACCATCCACAAACCACAATCTACCACCAGCTGATTGTCTCCTGGATTACTCTCATCGCACTAAAACAGACAACTCGTACCATCTGTGACCATATTCTCTGAGCCCCTAATGTTATAGATCTCAAATTTAAAGGACAAAATGCTCATTGCTCACCTGGTAATGCACTCAGTTTTTCTTGGTCTGACTAACACCCAGCTGAGCATATGATTGATAGTTTCCAGGATGAACTCAGTATTAGAGATAATATCAAAATGTCTCCATGACAAATAACATGGCTACAGCCTCCAATTCATAGAAAACTGTACCGTCCGTCTAGTTTATTTAAACCCCTTGAAACGCAGATATGACCTTCTTATCCCTTATTACTCTTGCAACAAAAGCACCCTATCCCTAGAGCCAACACACCCGTCTGTAGAAAGCATTCTGTGTGGAAGTTCAGTAATGCTAATATCAGGGCTGACTTCAGTGTGCTTACTGCCAAAAATGAGGCTTCCTGGAAAGACCCCCAAAGAAATTACATCCTTTCAGTGTAACTTGTTAAATGGAGCTGCATTCTCCATGAAACCAGTAATGAACTTCCTAAAAAAATAAAAAAATAAATAAATAAATGAAAAAAATGAAAAAAAAATGCAATGCTGACAAGCCTGGCTTGACATTTTGCAATAGTGGGAATTGCTTATTAATATAAATTCCTTCACCTAGCAACTTATTAAAGGAATTTTCAAATACAAATTTAATAATGTACTGCTTGACACAGTGATGTTGCTTAAATATCTTGGTATAACATCACAAAATGATATTAAATGGAATGAGCATGAAAGGACTATAGTAGGGAAAGTGAATGGTTGACTTCAGTTTATTGGTAGAATTTTAGGAAAGTGTGGTTCATATGTCAAGGAGACTGCATATAGAACACAAGTGCAACCTATTCTTGATCACTGCTAGAGTGTTTGAGATGCCCACCAAGTTAGATTGAAAGAAGACACTGAAGCAATTCAGAGGTAGGCTACTAGATATGTTACTGGTTGGTTTGATCAACTTGCAAGTATTATGAAGATGTTTTGTGAATTCAGATCAGTCTCCCTGGAGGTAAGAGAACTTTCTCTTCATGGAATGCTATTGAGAAATTTAGAGAACAACCATTTGAAGCTGATTACAGAATGATTCTACTGCCGCCAATATATGTTTTGCATAAGGACCTCAAAGATAGGAGAAATTAAAGTTCATATGGAGGTGTATAGGCAGTCATTTTTCCCTTGCTCTATTTGTGACTGGAACAGGAAAGGAAGTGACTGGAAGTAATATAAGGTGCAGTATACCATGAACGATATGATGGCTTGTGGAATATATATGTGGATTAACTGTAAATCCCACTGTTTTTTAATCATTCAAAAAACCTTCTGCAAATGCTGCATATGTGACTGGGCTGAGCTATGTACCACCAAATCCTCGAGAGGATAGCAGCACTTGTTGCCAACACAAAATGGACATGGTTAAATTCAAGCAAGTTCTAGTCTGTCACAAAGGCCATAACTGGCTTTGAATCTTCACATAAAGACATCTGATTATAAGCTTGATTAAGATCTGAGGTGGCAAATGCCTGCACTCTCTTAAACCACCAGAAAAATGAATACAAATCTGGCAACTGCACTGGTCTCAGTACTACCTTTTTATTTAGTTCACGGTAGTCCACTACGGAGCAGTGCTTGCCATTTTATTTAGGCGCCAAGAATATTTTAGTAGCATATGGAGATTTAAATGGTGCGGTTAAATCTTAATTTCCACATGTTGTCTTAATACTTTCATTCTCAGTGGTGACAGTCTTTAGGATGGCATCTTGATCAGAACCTGATCACTTAATGCAATATGATATTCTAATACTCTGGTGAACTCGGAGCATCTGACTTTCCAGACTACCTGCTTCCGCACTGGGTTTATCATATGCCTCTGTAATCATCCCCCCACCCCCCACACACACACACACCACCCCACCCATGCCGCAAAAACTGAATTGGCACCTGCAGCTCAAACTTAAATTGTTGCACCATCCTCTTATGAAGCAGACCCATCTTAGCAATAAAATCTGCCGCCAGAGTACACATGCTAACCTTCCAAGCAAGCTCCCCAATCATGACCTTGATTTGTAAACACTCACAGCAAACTCATTTTATCTGCATTCAGATATTTCCTCTTATCTACTACCAACCTCTTCCAATTACAGTTTTCTTGAAGCTCCAAGAACGATTTATAATCAACTGCTGAGATCATACTGCCTAAATCAAGCAACGTTCAGACTGTTCCATTACTCATAGCCACACATACAAAGTGTGAATGTGGACTTCCCTTATCCTTTATGGCACTAATCAATCTACCCTGTCCTAGCTGTAATCATGATAATTCTTGGTTTCGGCTCTCCTTCCCACACATTCCGTCCTTATAGGCTTGCCACAATTCCAACACATTATCTGAGATGAACGCCATTGTGAATTACCAGTTCCTTGGCATGCTTCTCTATAAAAGTTTTGTTCTCCTGTCTAACTCTTTACACTCCCAAGCTCTTCCTGTCACGCTTAGTTATACCAGTGCAAATCCAGAAATTCCATTGTGTGTATTTGCTGTAGTACCCCATCTAATTGCACAAATGTCATAGGGATCTGGAGTCCAGAAACAGACCCCTGTGGTTGTCATGATTAAACCAAGTAGGGTGTGGTGAGAAGGATCCGATCACATTAGAGAGGGTGAAGAAAACATTATTCGCAACAAAACATTCAATAATCAGAAGTATGGGATTGTCTTCCCCAGGTGGTGGCAACCTCTGCTATGTTGCGAAAGGCTCATGTGGCAGCCATTATGTCACAGCTCAGTTGATGGCCTCAAGGTGCCAACTGATGCAGCTCTCACTGGCCAGCAGTGGACAGCAGCCTCCATGGGCCAATCTTTAACGTGCTTTCATTGAGGTTGTGCACCCAAGAAACTTACCCTCCAGCTCAGCCTGAGGAAGTCTTCATCATGTAGAGTTTGACCTGCAGCCTCCAGTTTGGAGACAGAGGCCTGCAGCATCAATTTTAGCTGCAGGAATGTGGTGATCAGCAGCATGGCTCCATCTCACAATGATGAATGGCCTACAGGTTCCTGGCCCTGCTGGTCAACCTGCAGTAGGCCAGCAGATAGATGGTGGTCTCTGCACCCCATCAGCGAAGAGTCGTTAGTTGGAGCTGCAGCTTGCATTTGCAGAGTCTCTCCAGCAAGACTCATAACTTCATAGATGATTGTAGACAATTAGGCATGCAGGAGGTTGACTGGCATAGCCTCGCCTGTACCAGACGATAGCTGCACCTGAGAGTGAGATTAAGAAAGGTGTAATATTTATGCTGGAACATTGACATCATGTGTGTTAGTGACATCATGTGTACTAGTTTTCTCGTGTGGTCAGTTCTCGCAGAGGCTTCAGACGTAGCAACTTCATCTTTCAGGCAGTGGCTGAATAGTTGTTGCTGTGTTATAACTGGGCTTTCTTGTGGCACTCTGCTCTGTCACCAGTATCACAATATCTGTCTGTTGCCATGATGCCATTGTGCCTAACTTGTGGACTCGGGTGCCAAGCTGGTCCCACATATTGCAGTCACTTCTGTGTTTGCCTTGGTCTGCACAACATTGCCTCCTAGCTGACAGTTTGCTGATCAGTGACTCGGACGACTTGTCTTCTGGTGTAACCAGTGAAGAACATTGACAAATTTTTAGTGATTGTGTTACAGTCTCACCACCCACATTTCACAGTAACATTTATACATTGCTCAACATAGTTATCCTTCCATACAAATAAAACTGAATCTCATGATTTCTTGGGCTGACACCTAATTCATAAGCATTATAGTCTGTGTCCAACTCCCTGAGTTAAGCACCTGATCCTTATCAAAGCTATTCCTTATTTGCTGATACAAATTTCATATAATTAGAAGTTTATGTAACTGTATATACATAACCTCTTACTATTCCCTCAGTTTATTTATAAACCAGCCAACTTGTATTTGATGTACAGGTAAATGTGACTGATATGCTTACTTTTACTCTAAACAGGAGTAGATTACACAAATTGCAATCAGAACCAGTACAATGTTGGTCGATGTTTCGCTTGTAGTGGTGATATTGTGAGATTGTCTATTGTGATATTCCAGTATGTGTCAGAGCATTTACTCTGCCATAATTCTCCCTTCCTGCGTTGCTACTAGGTTATTGAGTGAGTGTGGGATGTCCCAGTTTAGGGTCTTATTCAGGAAGGTTAAGTTTTGAATAGGCAGCACTTCTAGTGGCTCCTCGGGCCAGTACAACATAGGGTAAGCTGTGTCCGCTTGAGTGTGGTTATACCAGTGACTGTAACTGGTAGACAAAAGTCGTTTCTGCTATGTCACAAACTATACCATTTATTGGTATTCCGTTGTTTCATAACTCTGTACTAGCCATTAAACCCAGTGTATGTCCACTCTGGAATTTTGGACGTGGCATTAACGCTTCTCTTTGACATTCACTTGCTTCAGCTTGCCCCGTACTTTGCATTTTCATATACCAGTCTATATTATCCTGTAATATTTCTATCACTGACACAAATTCCATGTAATTGAAAGTTTGTCTATCAGTTTATACACAACCTTTTACTATTCCCTATCTTTATTTCCAAAACAATCAGTGAGTGTCTGGTGCACAGTTTTTGTTGGCATCTGTATCATATATTACTTTCCCTCTGACTTTCCCAATAAATCTTGCAATGTCACAAAAGCGAGGTTCTCCCTTTGTTCCAAACTTCCTTGGTTTGTACCTGTACCCATTTCCCTGCTATTTCTCACCTCACTGGTTACCGTATTTACTCGAATTTAAGCCGCACTTTTTTTCCGGTTTTCGTAATCCAAAAAACCGCCTGCGGCTTAGAATCGAGTGCAAAGGAAGCGGAAGTTATGAAAAATGTTGGTACGTGCCGCCACAACTAACTTCTGCCGTCGAATATATGTAGCTCTACGCATGCATGCTTTGTAGGCACAAACATAAATACTGGCGCCAAAACCTCTGCGTCAGTAAATAAATTTAAAAAAAAGTGGAAGACGAGCTTTTTTTCTCCGCCGCGAGTTTCGACCACTGCATTTTCATACACTATCCAACGAAGTAAATACAAATTCCGTATTGTTCATCTTCGAATGTAGCACAATTTCAGTGTACTACGAAAATCTGACTGGCAAGACTGTTTGGGATGTTTGCCAATATGGCCAACTCTACGTTCTGAATTTTTTCCTATCTGTGAGAAGAGATGGTTGCTAATAGGAACCTGATGAAATTTGAATCACATACAGTATTCTCTTCACCATAAGAATAATACGAATATAAACATTTTGCCATGTATTCTTTCGTGTTTGCTGCTATCTCATATAAATCCTGTCTGCCTAATAAACTACGAAACTAGAGTGAGACAACAGCAAACGCGGAAGAATATACGTATCGTGTCATGTTTATATTCGTATTATTCTTATGCCTAATAGTGATACAGTCAGAAATGAAGCACGGCAAGTGACTAGATTTTTAAATCTAAGATGACTCTAATTTCTGTGCAGAATTTGATGTAATAAAGAAGCGGCCGCAAAGATTTTCAAACGGAGAAAAATTTTCGCCTAATTCTCGTTCAGAACATGTTCTATCATACGCAGTCTATTATTTGATTCTTGCTGATCATTATCAAAGAAAGCAGCAGTGTAAGTAACAACAAATAGCAGTCTCTTGCCATTGTTTCGCTAATGAGACGATTCCTCTCTCTTTTTAAATGTACGCGGCGGTAGCGCGCACAAAAGCAAGCCATGCCGCGAGCCGCGACAGCCCGTAAACACGCACCATCAGCATGCGACAAACAATGCATGACACAATGCAGTAATGCATTTTCAGCTTAGAGTGACGCAAACACCTATAACAAAGTAAACGGCACTTATCAGATCAAAGCAAAATAAGCAATCGACTCAAACCAGACGAAGCACGTGAAAAAGGAAGGGTACCCGTATAAATACGGACGGAGCGCCTGACGCATTACATACGTGGTAAAGCTTAACTGCTAAGCTTACGACTCGAACCAAACTACTGTAGCTGTCTCGTCATTCATTCGACCTAAATTGTCTCATATTACAATGGACCAAATTTGTTTCGATTTGGAGGTGCGGCCTAAAACTTTTCTCTCCCCTTGAATTTCGAGTCTCAAATTTCAGGTGCGACTTAGATTCGGGAAATTTTTTTTTCCTTTATTTCGAGTCTCATTTTTCAAGTGCGGCTTAGATTCGAGTGCGTCTTAGATTCGAGTAAATATGGTAAGGATGTACCGAAAAGCTCTGATAATGTCACTTTCCTGGCTGCTATTGGAAATTGAATTAATACATGTAATCTGGCATCATCAATTCTCATTTCCACTGTGGACACATGATAGAATAGTGCCAAGTTTCTTTCAGTTAGTTGTGTGCCGTTACTCTGGGATAAATTCCTTTACCCCTTCGCATTGTCTAGTTAAGAATTGCTGGGGTGATAACTGTGTAGAACTTACTTGCCCGTTCATGGTGTGGTGTATTGCCTCTTGTAACATAGTTACCTCCACCCTTGTGTCATTCAGACTGTCTGTCTTGGAGCAACCTTACCACAGTTAATTCTTCTGCCCATCGTGTTCAGTCAGTTTTGTGCTGCTTCTAAGTATCTATTCAAAACCCATACAGTATCTCATGTACTTTGCATTAGTTCAGCAGTTAATTCTCATACTATACCTTAATATGTGGTATGAACAAAGAAAGAAAAGTAAACAGACACCTAAAACATACTATGAATAGAATGACAACAAAAATACACCCCAATAATTTAAATAAAAACAAATGCAGTAAAATATAATTGAATGGTAATCTGAAACCCTATCTATCGACACGGTCAAAGTGCGTAAGGCATGTCAGATGTACTTTATTCACAAGGTACTTTATTCACAAGGTACTTTATTCACAAGGTACTTTATTCACAAGGTACTTTATTCACAAGTAGTCTGTCCTCCTTCGTGATCCTATATTTCATATTCTATACTGCAGACAGTGATTATGTTTGTGGCAAGGCAGACACAGCTCCTTTCATGGCTTAATTCACCCAACATGGATAACTAATCAAAGTTTTTGTTGGTGTCTGTATCATAAATTGGCAGGTAATGTCATTTCTAGTACTCAGTCAGATCTATGGTATTGTGTCGTGAGTTTCTGTGTTATACCATTAGGTATGTGTGGGTTTGTCACCAACACCCATTGGCCAACCCTACATTGTAGCAACTTCCCCATGTGTTGTCCTATCTGCTCCTGGTGTCCTGAAGCCTTTGTGTTTGTCTGTTTCACTTGTTGTCAAACCTTTTGCAAGCTTGTTGTGAATTTTGTCACCAATCCGGTATTAGTTCCCATTTTTTTGTTTCATCACTTCGAAACATGAAGACATATTTCTCCCATACTACTGTGTGGGAGAAAAATGTATAATAAACACATAATATAATGTGGGTAGCAAAAGACTGGTAGCCATGTGAATTTTAAAATAGTATGCAGTAGTCACATAACTTAGGTACACATTCCAGTTGTCATTACTATTAACATACTAGCTCAACAACTTCAAAATCATGCTATGAACTGGTTATGTTCTTCTATTGGCTTGAAGGTGAAAATGGCAAATCTGCAACTAGCAAATGCGGAGCAGTCGACACAATTTCTAATCAAATTCAACATACAATGAGTGCTCTGATCTGTGATTACTGTATCTGAAACACCTAATGTGAGCCACCAGTCATTCACCATTCCTTGGGAAACTGTTCCCACTTGTTGGTCAGGGATTGCAGTCATCACAATATGTTGTGAGAAATGGTCTAGTATGGTCAATATGTAGATATTTCCTGCTGTGTCTTATTAAAAGGGGCTAAAACATGAAAATGGCTGAGACACATCTGGTAGCCTTTTGTTATACAGTTACTTACGTATTACTTGACATCTTTATTCCTGGTAATCCACCAAACTTTCCTGGCAACTCATTTATCAGCTGCTTTTTGCCCACCATGGCCTTCCATGACATAAAGATGGTGATGTGCTTGTTTCAAACTTCATCCCAAAACACTGCAGGTACACCAGTCTTAGTCCAAACTTTATTGTTCGCGCAATAAACCGTCATGCTTGACAAACTGCAGTTGCGACTTGAATATCTGACAGTCTGTGTCAGCTGCCTGATCCTTTCGCTACTCAGCAATTGTTCTTCCCAGTGTTTACAGGACTGCAATATTCCTACTCGAACAATCTGCATTCGTGTTCCTCTTTCCCAGCTTGTGCACTACTTCATAATCAAATCTACTAAATCATAGGCATGTTCTCTATCATCCGTACTCTGGTTAAGCACACATCCTACTGCTGTATTTATTGCATTGGAAGACAGAATGAATTCTGTTTTGAAGATTGGAAATATCAAAATTGGACCTGATGTCAAATCTGCTATCAACATCTTAAATGCTGTTTGACAATCAGTAGACAATTCAAATTTTTCTTCTTTCCGTAACAAACAATTCAAAGGTTCGGCAATTTCAGCAAAGTTTTTCACAAATTTACAATAATAATTACACAGACCCAAATAAGATTGCAATTGTTTAACTGTTTGCTGATATTAATCGTGTATCTCTTCTCACTTTTCCTGACTAATTCCTTGCCCAAGATAATTTACTTCTGTTGCTGCAAAATGACATTTATCAATGCTGAGTTTTACTCGTGCTGTCCTTAGTCTTTTGAACACTTTCTCCTGCCATTGCACATGCTGTTCCATGTCCTTTGAAAAGATGATGGTGTCATCCAGATACACTACAAAGTGCATAGGCTCCAATTTTCTAAGTACCCTATCCGATAATCCTTCAAAAGTGGTGGTCACACTCTTGAGTCTGAATGGCATTTGATGGTACTAAAAATGACCCCTGCAGATGGTAAAAGGTGTCTTCGGCTGATCATCTAGTTATACCTCCAGTTGATGATACTCATGCTTTAAATCCATGGTGGAGAAATATTAACATTGACCCAAGTTCTCAAGAGTATCCGTTATGTTTGGTGTGAGATATGCATCAGTGATTGTTCATACATCAAGAAATGTAAAATGTGTATTTCCTAGTGCCATCTGGTGACTTCTTGGGACCAAATGGACAACATCCAAATTAGCAGTCATCAGATCCTTCAGCAGAATCACTTCATCCATCCAAAACTTTTGACACTGACTGGGACTATAAAATCTCCATTCATGTCACTGACATGTACTGTATTTATGCATACAGAAAAGGGGGACTTACCCAATTCCTCATTGGTTTCGAATGTTTTTACACCGCAGCAAGTCTGTACCTATTAACTTCTCTGCACCTTGTGATACTGTATTGTGTGAATTGGTCTTAAGTGCTTGTGTCCGTAGTCATGACTGGTGAACCTTGGTGGCATCATGACACTTGCAGTTGTTGTCTCTAGAGGAACCAATGTGCGTCTCCTCCCACCTCCTAATCCCCCGCTTTGTGTGCTGTGGAAGGTCATTTGTTGTATAACGTTTAACAGAGAATTTGTCACACTCTGCACACAACCTATACCTTAGAGACCTCGGTCTCTTTCTGCCCAAGAGATCCAGACTTTCAACTGACACAAGCCCCTGTGTTTATGTACTTCCTGTCCCCTTTACCTAAGGGTAAATCCATACCAAGTGGTCCAAGAAAAAAATAATTGGTTGCTTGACCATATCAGAAAGAAAATTATATTTGCTGGGTGAATTTTGCGATGTTTAGTAGTCACAAAAATATTTTAAACAAAATTTATTGTTTATTATTTTGAAATGGCGGCCATATTTGTTACAGGCCGCATCCGTTTTTTCGTATTTGCAAGCATCTACATTTTTTACAATTATTCAGTAGTGGATTTTCCTAAGCCTTTCAGATAAAATGCATTTAGTTTAACACACTCTGGGCTACAAATTAACATCATTATGACTTAGCTGAATGTATTCTTTAATAAATTTTTAATAGTTCATAGTTATCAGCCACAAATTAAAAAAAAAAAACACAATTTTTGAACAGTAGTTTTACAAAGAAAGATTAATTTCTCAGCTTTAATGTATTTTCTGTTATTACACTGTATAGTATAGTTACTTTCTATAGAGCATCAATGGTGAACAGCTTACACTTAAAAAATTGATTTTTTTTTTTTTTTTTTTTTTTTTTTTTAGTTTTTCCATTTTGTTGCTT
Organism: Schistocerca serialis cubense; assembly: GCF_023864345.2. Taxonomy (NCBI): domain Eukaryota; kingdom Metazoa; phylum Arthropoda; class Insecta; order Orthoptera; family Acrididae; genus Schistocerca; species Schistocerca serialis. The sequence goes on along the minus strand of NC_064642.1, from coordinate 793,618,019 downwards.
GCAATATCTTTGTTGGGGGACCAAATAAAAATCTGAAAATTTGACAGTTAATAGACCTTTATGATATCAAACTTCAGTATAAATTTCAACTTTGAGATTACAAACAAAATAAAAAATACGTTTTTTAACATCTGTGATATCTAGGCTTATATCAGTAACAGTACACAATTTAATCATATCTATGATTAGTTACTTTTTAAAAATTGAAAATAAGCCTGCTAATTACATTATTAGTTCTCTTGTTATTCGTTTTTAGTACATCGCTCATTGAACATTTGAGAAATTTGTTCACTCAGTTTGGGTGTTAGATTATAAGTTCGCCCAGTCACAGTTGTAAATGCCATGGGAGACAGCTTCCTTAGTACATTTTTAAGTGGCATCCAAACTTGATCCTCCTCATTTAAAAAAAAAAATCCTTGGTCCTGGAGGGTGATAAAATACAACATTTACATCTTGGTTTTGAAAGTCAGTATTATCAACTTTGCCAATCCACCACTGTTTATTGTAAACACAAGCCACTATGTCTTATTTTGAAGAACTAATTGTACAGGTTTTTCACACCGATGAAGTTAACTATCAGGCGAAGTTGATGTGATCTTAAAATTCAGTAAGTTGTGTGAATGGGGTACGAAAGAATGAAAAGATTGAGTGCCTTTAATCTTCTGACAGGTGTTGTACCTTTCCTTCAAGACACTGTCATAGACTTCTCGTATTTCCTCACATTGTACAAAAACGTAGGTAATTCCTTTGATATGTTTTTTACAGAATTCAAACATTTCTTGAGGTGTTACATAATTGTCATCGGTTTGCTGCAGACTTGCTTTTGTGACAGCTCGCTTTGTTGTACCCCCGACACCATCAGAAGCATTCTTCCCATGGCATGAAATGAAAAAGTGCCATTGTACATCAAACCCAAAATCTTCTTTATGAAAGGACATATATATATATAGTGTATATTGACTTGCTGCCCCATCCAGAAATTAAATCAGTTTAATTAATTATTTAATGTAGTTTGTTAATTTTGGTTGAAAAATGTGCACTGCTGCAGTGTTGTGTTCAAGGTAGTCACTTACGACACAAAAGCTGTGGCTCATTACTTTATTTTCATCTTTATAGTAGAATACAAATGGATGAACTGTGACCTGTTTGTTTACCCAGTGGTGCCCTTGTACTTCATCTTGAACAACAAAGGAATAATTTTCTGAAAAGTAAGCAAGAACTAAGCATTCATCAGCTGCCAAGGTTTGCTTTTTGTCTTTCAAAAATTTACTTTGAGCTTTTGCAATAAAATGATGCATTTTCAGATTTTCAAGGTTAGCCACGAATACTTCAAAAAACTCTTCTCGCGAGTTTGACTGTCAGCATTTCAGTTCTGTCTTGTGTCACCCATTGTTCGTATTTTATATTGTCAGGCATCAAATTGTCTTCTTCGGACTCTTCAGACATGTCAAGTAAGGCTTGTTTGCCTGGACAATCTTCACATTTTCCCTTGATCATACAATTGTAACCGTCAATATTGCATACAATAACTTCGAAAAGGTCTTTATAGTCAGCTGTAAGATTGTCCCCATCTATCATTGACTGTACATTCTGATGATACAAACCAACATAAACATTATGGGTGCCAGATGCCCCTGCAACAATATACTATCTTGGTCTCAACTCGCAAAACTTTGATCTTCCAATTTTAATGTCAGGATTTTCTTTTTTAAATTCAGTGACTAGTTCATTTAAATTACATAGTATTAACCTTTCTTGTGTTTGAATCTTAGAACCATTTTCTTTCACAGAAAGTCTTTTTTGCCAGACACCAAGTGGCTGTTATTGTCATCGTCATAATACTCAACAACTCTATTGATTATGTTTTCATCTACCAAATTAGATGCACTTTTCTTTTGTAATGCTGGTATAATTGCCTTGTTAACTTAACAAGATGTTCTGACACATTAAATTCATCACTAACTTTTCCTCGACTCCAAGAATTCGGCAGTAAACTGATAATCTTAATTTTATCCTCTTTGTTTGAAGTACTGCTTTTAGTTTTTAGTTTTTCTATCAAATTGTCATATTTGGTTGGTGAAGTTTTAGAACTTCCATCTGTTTTAGTACAAATTGTATTTTGAACTGAAACTTCCAAATTCTTTTTGAATGTAGCTGCCACTTTCTCAGTTTCTGTATTCCAGGCACTTGTTTTTTTTATCTTGACTTAGTTTTCTAATTTTACTAGCAGGTGATATACCCAGGATTTCACAAGCTGTATCTACTTTTTCAATGATTGCTGACAAGTCACAAAATTCTGCATCTAAGGTTTCACTATCCTTTCTCTTGTGAATATCTTAGAATAACATGTTGGACACAATGATTTTCCTGGTATGAGATTGACAAAAGGGCTTTTATTTGTAGAATAATGATTAAATGTTATTTCTCATAGACCTTTTGTTATAGGTTTCGTATGTTTCTCAGAAGGGTCCATGCAAGACTGACCAAAAAGATGATGAAATTTTTTAAGTATTTCATTTCATGGTACTTGCATGTTGATATGACCTCTGGGCCGACTCGTAAGTAAAAAAATCTTTGATTACAGTAATGTCTTTAGGATACACTCCATACACACTTTCATGACGTGCTTCATTAATAAAACACCAACAGAACACTGGGACACCATTTTTCAACTGCATGCTTCAAAAACTTCTAGCTAAATAAGTGTGAGTAGACACTTGTTAGTGTAAGGGGGAAGACAACAATCAGACTTGTATAGGCTTGCAGATGCAATAGTTAGCCTCCTGAAACAATTACCACAGCATTTTTTTGACAAATAATCATTAGCTAGTGTGATGTGGTGTGTTACATTATGCAAGTGGTATACTTTATTTGATTAGCCTGCCAGATATCGCAGATGTTAAAAAACGTATTTTTGACTCGTGTTTGTAGCCTTTTTTCCATAACTTCCAATTGAATCTCAAAGTTGAAATTTATACTGAAGTTTGATATCATAAAGGTCTATTAAGTGTGAAATTTTCAGATTTTTATTTGGTCCTCCGACAAAGATATTGCAGGCCACAAAATGGAAAAATTAAAAAATAAAATCAATTTTTAAAAATAGTGTATTTTTTAAGTGTAAGCTTCTCACCATTGATACTCTATAAAAAGTAACTATACTGTACAGTCTAATAGCAGAAAAAATGTTAAAGCTGAGAAATTGATCTTTCTTTGTAAAACTACTTTCAAAAATTGAGTTTTTTTAATTTTTGGCTGATAACTTTGAACTATTACAAATTATTTAAATAATACATTCTGCTAAGTGATAATGATGTTAATTTGTAACCCAGAGTGTGTTGAACTAAATGCATTTTATCTGAAAGGCTTAGGAAAATCCACTATTGAATAATTGTAAAAAATGTAGATGCTTGCAAATACGAAAAAACGCATGCAGCCTGTAACAAATATGGCAGCCATTTCAAAATAATAAACAATAATTTAAAAAAAAATATTTTTGTAACTACTAAACATTGGGGAATTCACCCAGAAAATATGAAATTTTTCTGAGATGGTCAAGCAACCGGTGCTGGTCTGCTTGGTATGGATTGATCCCTAACAAGTAGCATTTTATCTCTGCATACATTTTTGGATTCTCATGTTCTGTTGGAATGCTGTCCAATGGATGAGCCACACTGTCACCATTTGATGAGTAATTATTCGGACATACCCTGTCCTGAATTTTCTTTTGGCAATCACATGCATTGTGGCACACCTACACCTCCCCACCTTCATAACATTCTGGTTCATGACACTGCAGCCTGATGTGGGGTCGAATGCCCACACCTGTGACACTTTGTGTCAAAGGGGGAAACACCCCAGTCACTCTGCCTCTGTGTAGCAATGTTGATTTCCTCTATTTGCATGGCAACTGTAATGGCAGCAGATAAATCACTTTGGTTGTCAATTCTGACTCTCCTTGACATAGTAGTAGAAATATGCCCTACAAATACATGAAAACCCCTTTTTTCTGCCTCGTGGAGGATGACTCTGTAGACCACAACATTGTGTGTTAACTTGTCTATTAGCACATTCTGTTCCCTAATTCAGTCAGGGAATGACCCCACTGATTCACCATGTTTCTGTGCAGATCTGCTTATGGTAGTGCTGGACGAGATTGTTAGACAACTTGGCAAACTTACAGGCCGCACTAAGTCTCTTGGCATGTAACATATGTTTTGAATTGCCAACTAACCACAATTTAGCCATATTCAAGGCCATTTCCTTCAAACATTATTCCAATTTGGTGGCAGATTTCACATCAGCAATAAAATTACACTCCTGGAAATGGAAAAAAGAACACATTGACACCGGTGTGTCAGACCCACCATGCTTGCTCCGGACACTGCGAGAGGGCTGTACAAGCAATGATCACACGCACGGCACAGCGGACACACCAGGAACCGCGGTGTTGGCCGTCGAATGGCGCTAGCTGCGCTGCATTTGTACACCGCCGCCGCCAGTGTCAGCCAGTTTGCCGTGGCATACGGAGCTCCATCGCAGTCTTTAACACTGGTAGCATGCCGCGACAGCGTGGACGTGAACCGTATGTGCAGTTGACGGACTTTGAGCGAGGGCGTATAGTGGGCATGCGGGAGGCCGGGTGGACGTACCGCCGAATTGCTCAACACGTGGGGCGTGAGGTCTTCACAGTACATCGATGTTGTCGCCAGTGGTCGGCGAAAGGTGCACGTGCCCGTCGACCTGGGACCGGACCGCAGCGACGCAAGGATGCACGCCAAGACCGTAGGATCCTACGCAGTGCCGTAGGGGACCGCACCGCCACTTCCCAGCAAATTAGGGACACTGTTGCTCCTGGGGTATCGGCGAGGACCATTCGCAACCGTCTCCATGAAGCTGGGCTACGGTCCCGCACACCGTTAGGCCGTCTTCCGCTCACGCCCCAACATCGTGCAGCCCGCCTCCAGTGGTGTCGCGACAGGCGTGAATGGAGGGACGAATGGAGACGTGTCGTCTTCAGCGATGAGAGTCGCTTCTGCCTTGGTGCCAATCATGGTCGTATGCGTGTTTGGCGCCGTGCAGGTGAGCGCCACAATCAGGACTGCATACGACCGAGGCACACAGGGCCAACACCCGGCATCATGGTGTGGGGAGCGATCTCCTACACTGGCCGTACACCACTGGTGATCGTCGAGGGGACACTGAATAGTGCACGGTACATCCAAACCGTCATCGAACCCATCGTTCTACCATTCCTATACCGGCAAGGGAACTTGCTGTTCCAACAGGACAATGCACGTCCGCATGTATCCCGTGCCACCCAACGTGCTCTAGAAGGTGTAAGTCAACTACCCTGGCCAGCAAGATCTCCGGATCTGTCCCCCATTGAGCATGTTTGGGACTGGATGAAGCGTCGTCTCACGCGGTCTGCACGTCCAGCACGAACGCTGGTCCAACTGAGGCGCCAGGTGGAAATGGCATGGCAAGCCGTTCCACAGGACTACATCCAGCATCTCTACGATCGTCTCCATGGGAGAATAGCAGCCTGCATTGCTGCGAAAGGTGGATATACACTGTACTAGTGCCGACATTGTGCATGCTCTGTTGCCTGTGTCTATGTGCCTGTGGTTCTGTCAGTGTGATCATGTGATGTATCTGACCCCAGGAATGTGTCAATAAAGTTTCCCCTTCCTGGGACAATGAATTCACGGTGTTCTTATTTCAATTTCCAGGAGTGTAGATACGTCTTCAGTTGCTTTTCCTGAAAATGGCTTTATAAGGTTAGCTGCCTTACGATGTATGGAAGGAATGGGTACCATCAACAGTTTTGGTCTTCTCCAAATCAGATCATATTTGTCCACCAGCAGCTTCGCATTTCTCTGCCCTTTTACACAATGCCTTGTTGTCCTGTTTTTGTAGGGCTGTAGTATTTGGAATCATTTATAGGTGCTGCCTGTGTGTCTTGCATTTGTACAACCTCCATCTGCTGTTATACAAGAAAAATACAGAAACAGTACACCCAATAAATAAATAAATGCGAACAAACTGCAGCTACTCTTTGTGCCTTATCATGCCCTAACAGGACTCTGAGCACTGCTGTGCCTCATGACCAAAGCACCTACATGTACTACACATAACTGACACAGCTTGACACACGGCAAGTCATACCCAGATAAATTTTTCTAATACTGACATCTCACTGGCCCCAGAAAACATACCTAGTATTTTCATAATATAAAGACAAATCTGCAATTAGTACTACAAAAAAACCAGTCCAAAGTTGCAAATTTCACTTTCACTCGTTGATGAGTTTTGGACTGGGACCCATTTTCAAATCATCGTAACATAGTGAAATATGGTATTCCCGAAAATGCAAAAACCATTTCGAAAATGTGCAAACAGTTACATTGCATGCAGTTATCTGTATATGTAGCTGGTCATCAAGTGAATAAAAAAATGCAATATACAGCTTTGGACTGGGTTTTGGTTGTATTAATTAACAGAAGTTGCCAACAGGCTTGCCACAATGGTAGCATCAGTTCCCATCAGATCACCGAAGTTAAGTGCTGTCGGGCTGGGCTAGCACTTGGATGGGTGACCATCTGGTCTGCCAAGCACTTTTGGCAATCAGGGTGCACTCAGCCGTTGTGAGGCAAACTGAGGAGCTTCTTGATTGAGAAGTAGCAGCTCCGGCCTCCTAAAGTGACATAAAGCTGAAAGAGCGGTGTACGGACCACATGCCCCTCCATATCCGTATCCAGTGACGCCTGTGGGCTGAGGATGACATGGCGGCCAGGCGGTACCATTGGGCCTTGCAAGGCCTTTTCGGACGGAGTTGGATTAACAGAAGTTGCTGACCCACAGCTATTCCAGGATGCTGGAAGTTAGCAAATCTGCAGATTCTTGTGACCTAACAGTTGACATTTTTAATGTACTGTGGAGGTCCTTATGATTCGACATGCTCGCTACCAAAGACACAAGAAGGGGGAGGCCAACAACTACCAGTTACTCACCACAAGGCATCATTGCAAACTGCAGTCTGTAGCCATTGACCTCACAGCAAAGCTGTGCTGACGGATGTCAGCTGCTGCTGTTGTGGAACTGTGGGCATGGTACCAAGCATAGACATCTCTACTGCTGGCAGCCACTCGCTGATTCCAGATACAGTGGAGTTGGCCACTTTTGATGCCAGATATAGGGGTCCAGACCCAGACCCCTGTGGTTGTTAGGATTGAACCGAGCAGGGTGCAGTGTGAAGGCTCTGTTAATGCTTGAGAGCATTAAGAAACTATTATTCCCAACAAAACATTTATTAATCAGAAGTACAGGATTGTCTTCCCTAGGTGCTGGCAATTCCGTTGGGCCAGAGGAGTGTGAACCCAACCAGTAGAGGTGAGCATGTGTCGCCTGCAGATCTGTTGTGTTGTGTAAGGCTCATGTTGTAGCCTGTACATCATGTCTCAGTTGGTGCCACCCAGGTGCCAGCAGATGGCTGGACAGCAGTAAACAGCAGCCTCTGTACACCACTCTCTGAAGCGTTCTCATTGAGGATATGCATCCAGGAGACTCACCCTCCATACCAGCCTGAAATATTCATCATTTAGAGTCTGACTTGCAGTCTCCAGTTAGGAGACCGACTGAGGCTGGCAGCATCGGTGTCGGCTGCTGGAATGGGGTGAGCAGCAGCAGTGGCTCCCCCTCAGATCGATGCATGGCATACAGCTTCCTGGCCCTGCTGATCGAGCCTCCAGTAGGCCAGCAGATTGATGACGATCTCTGTACCCCATCAGTGAAGAGTTGGTATTTGGAGCTGCAGTTTGCAATGGCAGAGTCTCTCCAGCAACACTTGCAACTTCACAGATGACTGTAGACAATTAGGCATGCAGAAGGTTGACTGTGATAGCCTCCCCAGTACCAGAGGACTGCTGCGCTTGAGAGTTAGATTAAGAAAGGTGTAGTACGTATGCTGGAACATTCTGAGCACTCTGCTGCAGTGAGGGTAATAGTGACATCATGTGTAGTAGTTAGTTTTCTCATGTGGTCAGTTCTTGCGGAGGCTTCAGACTTCGTAACTTCGTCTTTCAGGCACTACTGAATCAGTGGCTGAATCGTTACTGTTGTTATAACTGGGCTTTCTTGTGGCACTCTGCTCTGTCATGCATTACCTCCTACCTAGCAGTTTGTCGAACATCATCATAGGCAACTTGATTGCTCATTTTGCCAGCAAAAACTTTGATAAAATGATACATGTAGCAGGGCCCTTAGGATAAAAGGGTGGAATCAATTGAGTTCGGGTTAACAGCATAATATTTATCCATTTATTTAGAACATAAGTGAGCTTCATACAACTATAAATTTGGCTTGTTCTGAACAATAAGTTGCATTCATTAAATTGATTTAAATTTAATTGAATTGCGTGCTTCCTGGTCTAAATGTTAATCCAAAAATGACAAAGAAAAAATGATAAGACAATATTTATTTTCAATACTACTGTGTTCAGTATGACAACAAGCTGGTGCAAGCAAGTTCAAACCTATACTGAATTGAAAAGAACAAAAAATTTGCTTTGCATACAATAAAAACCAATTAAGAACAGAAAGAGCATAAGTACAATTAAAAATGAAACTTTCCTGACTGCAGAAATCTGGATATTTGCTGTCTGAATACTACTGTCTTATACACCTTCGTACTTGAACCTCAGTCCACCAGCACATACAAGGCATAAGAAATACATCAGAAGCTAACCTGAAACAGATCAGTATTAGGAACAGAAAACAACTGTCCGTTCTATTAGTAAAAGGAGCTACTGCTGGTGCAGCTAGCCAGTATGAAAGTAACTGAGTGTGAGGTGGTGTAGTGGTTAGCACACTGAACTCACATTCAGGAGGATAGTGGTTCAAACCCACGTCCGGCCAGTCAGATGTAGGTTTTCCATGACTTAGGGAAATCGCTTCAGGCAAATGCCGGGATGGTTCCTTTGAAAGGACATGGCTGATTTCCTTCCTCACCCGTGACACAATTGGAGCTTGTGATCCATCTCTAATGACCTCATTGTCAAAGGGATGGTCAACCCAATCTTCCTTTCTTCAGTTCAGAAGTAGTGTTAATTATAACACACAAAATCTAATAGGCCAATCCTTGGCTGACAACACACACTTGTTCAAGGCCTGTAAAATTATATAACAAACTTAAAACACTGTGGCCCATCAGTTCAGTACAGGCGGTTATTAACACAGTCTGTGAACACATTGCACTTAGGTGCTTGTTAGATAATAGCGGTTATAGTTTCCATCAGATTACAGTACCTGTTCAGAAATTTAAAGTTGTTGTCACATTCAGTTATGCACACATTGTGGCCACAATAAAACTCTGCATGCCAGACATAAACAAAACACAGGCACACTATCAGCAAATCCATAAGCCATAGGTTTCATCACCTCAAGATGGGTCAGCTCTGCAGGCTCAAAATAACTCTGTGCATGCAGATTGCTGCATGGCAACAAGACCACTGCCAACTTCTGTCCCAGCTGCTGAGCAACCGTCTTTGTCTTCATGGGTCCACTCAATGAACGCAGCATGTGGCTGGATAAACACTTTGCCTGTGGCAAAGTTCAGTGGTGCCAATGTAGAAGGCTATGTTGAAACAGTGTTGCACTTGGCACAGTAGCCACAGGTGTAATCTAGTATCTTCCTGCTAGAACTTGGATAGCAGCTTCAAATACACACTTTTCTCTGTGGTCAGAGAGGTTAGCCAATTTATCCTAGGTGGCTGCATGTTCCATCTTAGGCCCTCATGGAAAGTGAGACAATGTTAAGTTGATGGCTCATTGGCTTATAGTGAATTGTGTAAGAATATAATAAGAATTAACAAGCAATGCCCTCTCGATACTGGACGACAATGGTTCAGATCTTCTTTTAGCTGTCCAATTTGGCCTGCTCCAGGCAGGATGGTTCCTTTGAAAGAGCGTGGCCAGTCTTCTTCCCCACCCTTGCCCTATCCTGAGATTGTGCTCTGTATCTAACGACCTCAATGGATACGGAACGTTAAACCTTAATCTTCTTCCTTATATCTCTGTAGTCACTGAGCCAATGTACCTGGTAAGGAAGACAAGTTTCACCCCATACAAGTGTGTATGGAGCTTGTAATAACAGGGTGGCAATGTTTGTTGTCGCCATAAGTGAACAGCTCAGACCTAACGCTAGTTCACGCTAGGCCAGTAATTTAGTCAAGTGATGAGTGTTTTAGTAACCAAACATGTGAAGACAACATTGTTTAGTAAAATGGCTTACTGGACATGATCCACTCAGTTGAATTGTATCAGATCAGGTTGGTTCTTTCACCTCTATTTTCTTACCACTGACACACCGTGGGACGGGTATGAACACCATCTGTTTTTTAGCTACCAAGTTAGTGTATTTCTGTCTGAGAGTTTCGAATAAGAGAATGATGTTCCTTAGGGAAGTGTTTTGAGGGTTACTCTCTTTGTCATAGATATAAGTTTTATAAAATCCACCATAAAGTTTCCTGTGTAGTGATCTTCATGAGGAAATCGGAAACACCATTCTACGAGTATGTTTGAAGAATTCATTGAGGTTTCTGGGTCTCATATTTGATTCTAAGTTGTTCTGTTTGTGAAACTCCAAGAACCTGAAGGCAAGAATCCTCAAGCTACTGAAAATCCTAAAGTTCTGGGGAGCCAGCAGAGCAAAGCTGCTCAATTTTTTTAATTTCTTGAGATCTTTGGTGGATTATCTGCACTCAAAGTGTATGGATAAGTGAGAATTAAGGTTAGGTTAGGTTAGGTTAGGTTAGGTTAGGTTAATAAGCTCGTTAATGCTGTCCACCATAAGGTGATCAGGCAGGCCGCAGGTGCTTACAGGACTCTACCCACACTCAGTTAGCGAGCACAGTGACACAGTGGCTAGCACACTGGACTCGCATTCAGGGCAACGACGGCTCAGACCCACGTCGAGCCATCCAGATATGGATTTTCTGTGATTGCCATAAATCACTCTAGGAAATTGCCGGGATGGTTCCTTTGAAAGGGCATGGTCTATTTCCTTCCCTATCCTTCACATGGTCTGACCTTGTCCTCTGTCTCTTATAACTATGTTGTCAATGGGACGTTAAACCCAATCTTCCTTCCGTACACAGTTTTGTGCTAAAGCTAGGAGGCACCACTTGCCATCCAGTGTGTTAGGTGAATAGGTTCCTAGCAGTTTCAGAAACACCAGTACAAGAAATTTTCATAAATTGTCCATGAGCAGAGAGTTCATTTGAGATCCTCATGAAGTTCGAGGCACCTGGTGTGGGGACAATTAGCAACAAAAACTGAGGAGTGGTACCAGCTTCCACTTTGGTTGCCGAAAGAGGACCAGAATTGTTTTCAGTTTAGCCAGGTACAGAGGAGACAGCAGTCCAGCATTGTTGGTAATTCAGTTTTTTTATGAAATTTTAAATGAGCACAGCTACTCTGTAGCAATATTTGCAGATGCGTCCAGCAGGGGACTGTCTTGCAATTGTTCTGTGGTTTTCCCTCATTGCATCTCTAAGATCTGTCTTCCCAACAAATGTCCTATGTTTGATGCAGAATTTCATGTAATCTTGAGGGCAATGGATTAGATAAAATGTATTTGGACTGTAAAATTTCTTGTTTACTGTTATTCATTGAGGGCCCTTCAATCAAAACGACATTTGTGTAGACCAGATAAAGTGATCCATAATATACAGGACACTCTTCTCTACTTCCAAAGGCTGGGATGTAGGATACATTCTGTTGAATACTCGGGTGTACAAGAATCCACAGAAATGATTTAGCAAGTTGGCAGCCAAGGAGAAACGTACCTATAAGAGCTAGAAACAATGCAGGAAGAGAAAAAGGAAATTGTCACAACATGTATGTCTACACGAACAACAGCAGCATCAGTAGGTGACACAGGATCAGCACCACAAGAAGAAAAGGAAACAACACCCAGTGAAATAGACAGTATAGCCAGCAAGTGAAAAACAGTGCCTCCATCCCACCTGAAGGATTTTTTAACGTATAAGGAGGAGGAGTTGGAAGAGGAGGAGACCACCACAATAAATCCAACTAAAAGTTCTATAGTCTTCTGCCAAAATATACGATCCATAAGAAACAAAATTCAACAACTAGAAGTAAATTTGCTAACACTAGATACCTCAATTTACTACTGAACACTAGCATAAACAGAATGAAATTTTTAAATTTTCTTTACCCTCTTATGAACTTGTGTGATCCTATAGTAGACTCACATGTATTTATGTGAAAATAGTTATTTCATTTGAAATCAGAAATCACCTTATTGCATTAAGTCCTGATAAATATTTTGAAATATCAGCTGTGGAAGCAAGAGAACATTACGTGTGTAAAAAAATTAATTGTATTACATGTGTACTGATCTCCCAGTGGTGATGTGGACAATTTTTTTTTATCAAAACTAAACCAGACACTAGCTAAGGTATCTTGTTCAAAAACAAACCTGACCATCTGTGGGGATGTAAATGTCAATACAGTGAAGCCAGATGATGTCAGTGAAGCCTACTTAAATATTCTGTACAGTTATGGCATGTCTTCAATTGTAAATTGTCCCACTGGAGTAACAAATAATCTTATACATAGATAGACCATGTAGTAACAGATAAACTCTGTACATGTTCAGAATATAGGCCTGTTAGATCATCTGTGTTAGATATTAAAAGTAAATATTTCTGTAGAAGAGATTCCTAAATTAAATGTTTACAAAAGGGTCTTCTCAACGTAAGGCCTGCATGAATTTTTGTCCCAGTTACAACATTAAGGGTGGGAGGAAATGTATGCTGAAACAAATGTCATTTTGAAAATGCCATATGTCCATCCCCACCACATTTACATTTTAGTTCAAAATTTGGAAGTGCTAGAAGAAATGTGCTTCCCTGTGAAAAGGCCAAATCCCGCTCACTACTGTGTGGTTGATACTAAGAGCCGTATTTCACGTTCCATAGAAAAAAGTCGTATCTCCTGCTATGTGGCATTTTCAGAGGTACCTTCTGTTAGGTCACGTTTGACCACTGCAAGTGCTGCGTGCTGAGTGTATGTTTGCATAGACAAATGAAAGTGCTTCCTCATGGGATTATGTTATGCTTTTGTTTACAATGAGTCAAAGTGATAGTTTCAGATTGTGAGGGTGTAGAGAGAAGGAAAAAGGGTAGTTTTGTGTAAGTGTGATGGAATAAAAAGGACAGAAGTCTAATGGAAACAACATGTAAGCTACAGTGTAAATGTCATACCAGCACACTAAACGGGACCGCAATGCAGGTAGGTGTAGTTACTGACATTGAGCCTCAAACACAACAGCTATACCTTAGGTGATAACTTACTGCTGTATTTGGCAGTACTCTCAAAAATCCTATCTTAATTGGCCTGCAGCTAAGCCGAAAAATGGGGCTGTTTGACCACAAGTTGATTGATTGTGCTGGTGTTTTCAGGTGTACAGGAAAGTGTTTCGAGAGTGTGACAGAGGAATCAAAATGCAGATATTGGCACATGTGAATAGTTTTGCTGATAAAGATACTCAGGTTGGTTATTTACATGTCTAATTGAAGCACATCAGTAAAAAGAGAAAGGAAGTCAAATACTACAAATGCCAAAGCGCTAATGGATAACTGTCGTTATCATGTGAGCAGTAACTGAAGACGATCCCAAAGTTTGTGAAAATGCATTCTTGAGTCTCCATGGAATAGTGAGAAACACGTTCCTCGTTTAAATCATCCGCTGCTGCTAGACATCTCACTGGTTGACATGCTGGACAAGTCCAAGGGTTCAAGACATAACTTAATGCCCAGAGAAGTATGTTCCCTGATTAAGGCCATATTGAATCATTCTGTGTACGTGTAGCCCATTATTTGAACAACACATGAAGAAAATATTTATGAGCAAAGTTCAGTGTGAAACAAATGGATGAATAATTTGAAATTCTTCAAGGAAACTTTTGATTACAAATTTGAAAAACCACAGAGTGACTCATGCATGACATGTGAAGAGATGAAACAAAAGATTGTAATCCTGCATTTGAATGCCAATGCAAAGAGAGTGGTTACAACAGAACTCGTAGTACATAAAAACAGAACCAAGAAATTTTACAACAAAATTGATGCAGTCAAGAAGCTTGCACTGGAAAACAGTAGTGTTTGTAGTCAATACTATTGACTACATGCAGAACAACCCACTGCTGGATATTTCAGTGCAGGAAGTGTTTTATTACAGACACTTATGGGTTTTTGAATTTTGCATTGTCAACTTGCGAGATCTTAAGGCAACGTTTTTCTCATAGCGTGAAGAGCAGGCTCATAAAGGAATCATTGAAGTCCATTCATTGCTAAACAAGTATTATCACGAAAATATTGCCGAAGAGGTGAAAGAGCTGCTTATCTTCTCAGATGGATGCCCAGGTCAAAATAAAAATAGCACCATGGTCAGATTTTTGTTAGCTGCAGCATTGCCTGGGCAATTTGAAAACAGTACTTGTTATTTTCCGGTCAGAGGACATTTGTTCCTGTCTTGTGATAGGGATTTTGTCACAACAAAGAGACTTATTCACAAGACTGATCGAATATACACACCAGGTAAAATCAGCACACAATAGAAAAAGCAAGTTCCAATTTCATCCAGTGCAAACTAATGACATCATTGATTAAAAGGCATGGCGGTCTAAATGTTAAAAAAACTTTCCTATTGAGGTAATTACTGGCCAGAATTTCATGTGAACAGAAAATGGCCCAGAAACTGTCACAATATATGATGATGTGTGAATATTGTGCAAGTGAGCATGGTTTGTTGAAAGCATATCAGCTGATCGATGGCTTGCCGTGAGAAATTTTTGTTAGCAAAACCTGTGGGGACCATGCTTGAAGTACTAAACACTTCTGCATACAAAGGAAAGCTTCCAATAAGTATGAAAAAAGTGCAGACATTAGGAAATTGATACAGTACATACCAGATGACAAATTACACTTCTACAACAAAATTTGTCAATGGCCTACCAACACCCTGAATGATCATGAAGAAGACTTTTAATGATTAACAGATTTTCTGTATTGTACTGTTCTAAACTTAAAAGATTGTGTAATAAAAAGCATACAAACATATGCATCTTGCTGCATTCTGTATTACTTGTATTTTTATCACTTATTTACTTGACACAGCTGCAAGGTATTGACAATTTGTAGAATGTTATTTTTCATAAAAACGATTCCACTCAAAAAGGCCATATCTCTGCATTGTTTGCTCAACCGTAACACAGGTCATACATTGTTTTGGTACACAATTTTATGGTCAAATTATGTTAAATGTACTACACTATAGTGTAAATATAAATGAACATATTTTGCATTTCAGTTTTGCAGTCCATACAGATTTCTTCTTACTGAAAATTTTACTTTGGTGGATATATGGCTTTTTCAAAATGACTGACTCAGTTTCATGTCCATATTTAAACTAAAATTACAAGAAGCATTCCCCAAAACATTTTCACGGTGTCGTCCAAAGAGCAGCATGCCAAAACAAGGTTGACACTTCGCAATGAAATCACAGAGTTATTAGCTAAGTGCCCGATACTTTGCTCATATAGTCTGTCTGCACAGGTTGTTATTGTTTTTCATTAATCAAATTTTTATGTTGTTCACAAATAGCAATGCCTTCTAAACTTTTCATACTAATGAAGGCCATAGAAGCAGCATGGTATTTTCTGAATGTACTTCTGACCAAAATGCGATTGTGGTAGCTGGAGTCAAAGGTTTTTGGTAATCATGGTTTTTGTATTATTGTGGTGATACTTCCATAGAAGCTTTAATCCTCTAGCACATATTTGTTTATATCTATCATAGAAGTGAAATAACTGTCATAGATATAGCTTTAAAACTTTTTTAATATAAAAAATATTTTCTTTAAAATTTTGATCCCTTATTTCACTCCCTTAGGGATTAAATCTCTAGAAACAATGAAACCCATATGTTTTTGCTTTAAATAGAGAAGCCAAACACAAATTTTCATAGATTATTGTTGAAAATGCTTTCATGATGAAATTATTTAATCAAGCTTTTCATCATCTATTTCACTCCCTTAAGGCATGAAAAATCCAGGATGGAATGTAACAATATTATGAGAAGGAAGTTACTACTCAGCACAAAAGAAAATAGTAAAGAAGCTTTAATTATGAGAGTCTTTTTGTTGTGCCTATTTGCAACTCAGCACCTCTGCTATATGGTGAGTAGCAACTTTCCTTCTCATACTATTGTTTCACTCCCTTAACGGGGTTGAATTTCCAAAAACAGTGAGAGATATTTTTTATGTGTAGTCTAGAAGTCCGATACTAATTTTCATAGCTATAGTATTAAAAATACTTAAGTAATTCTTTAATAATGATTTAATTTATAGAAGAAAAACTTCAGCTCATTATTTTACCCCCTTAGTGATTGAATTTCCAAAAATGCTGAAACACACATTTTTTTTATTTCTGACTGGGAAACAAAATACCAATGTTTGTTGTTCTAGATACAAAATTGCTGTAATAGCGACATATTCGGGAAAGCTTTTCATTCTGTATTTCACCCCCTTAGGAGTGGAATTTTGAACAGCTCCTTCTTAAATGATACCTACAGTAAAAAAATCCAAACTCTCTCTAAATTTCAAGTTCTATCCTTAGTATTTGGGCTGGATGATGAGGAGTCAGTGAATCAGTCTGGCCCTTTTTCACCCTCTTAGGGTTTGAATTTCTGAAAATAGTGATACATGGATTGTTTCATTTCTAACCAGAAAGCCACAAACCAATTTCCAAAGATATAGCTTTAAAAATACCTTCACAACGAAATGTTTTATGAAATAATTTCACCCCTTTATCTCACCCCCCATAGTCGTTGAATTTCCAAAATCAATGGCATGTATATTTTTTTATTTCTAACAGAGAAGCCAAATACAAAATTTCATTGATTTAGCGTAAAAAATGCTTGCATTATGAAATATTTCCATAAAAACTTTCATCCCCTATTACACTGCCAAAGAGGTTGAATTTCCAAAATCTGTGGAATTTTTTTTTTTTTTTCTATTTGTAACTGAGAAGTCAAATACTAATTTTCAGAGATGTAACCTTAAAAATAATTTAGTAGCTCTTTAATAATCATTTATTTTCAAAATAAACTCACACGTATTATTTCATCCCTTTAGGTGTAGAATTCCCAAAAATGCTGAAACAGATTTCTTTATTTCTGATTGAGAAGCTAAATACCAATTTTTGTAAGTGTAGCTTTAAAATTGATGTTACAGTAACAATTTTCAAAAAACCTTTCATCCCCTATTTAATCCCCAGAGGCATAGAATTTCGAAAAATCCCTTCATAAATGACACATACAGTATGTGACGAGTGGTGTAATTGTTCATGTGTGTGTTGTACAAGTTTAGCAAGATTGCAATAAAATTAGATACTTATTATTAATGTAATATGAGGTTTTCTTTAATCACTGCTTTTCCTGGCTAATGAACGTTATTTTGTTGAAGAAATCTCCACCTGGGAACATGTAGCAATGTTGTCTGTCAAGCAGTGTAAATGAAACTAAGTTCATTCACAGAAGTTATCATTTATAACTTACAAAGGAGCTGAATGTATGATAAGTAATCTGAACTAAACACGATCAATGATTTTTTGTAATTTCAGTGCTGTTATTTAAAAGACTCTTTGCCAGTTGCAGATCATTTATCAGAATTAATGCTACTGTAATCTCGAGGTGGCAACACTTTTCTTTAAGCAAAATGAACAGTTTTGTCACACAGTACTACACACAACACTAAATGTATTTTCCTGTCAAAATATTACATAAAAGCTGTTATGAAATTACCAGGCTTCATACATCAGCAGATAAGAATTTATATCACGTAAGATGCTGTTTTCATTCATAGAATTTCAATGTATTCACAGTCTAACTGGAATTTATTACCTCAGAGTGGGTTCTTGGCCACTAGTACACAATCATTATTGCAATTATAACCAACAAAATTTAAGTCTGTACAGAAAATCAATTTAAGACTGTCGCTGCAACATTTCACTAAGATGGTGGCTAACATAAAACAATCACTTATTTATTCTGCTTCAGGCTGTGTTTTACTTGTAATAAATAATATATATTAAATATTCTCTCACCTACACCATATGCATTAACATTTGAAAATATTTCTCAATGTTACAAGACACATTGATATTACCCATTTACCAGTAAACTGCACTGTAGATCAGTAGCACTAATGGCTGCGCTCTTTGGTAGCTGAGCAGAAAACTTAACATTTATATAGGATGAGAATTACAATGAAATAAAACTTCAAACAAAGAAGATTCATTTCAATAAAATATAAATACTATTTTCAAATATCGGTTAGCAAAAAAATGATTCAAATGGCTTTGAGCACTATGGGACTTAACATCTGAGATCATCAGTCCCCTAGAACTTAGAACTACTTAAACCTAACTAACTTAAGGACATCACATACATCCATGCCCGAGGCCGGATTCAAACCTGCGACCGTAGCAGTTGCACGGATCCGGACTGAAACACCTAGAACCGCTTGACCACTGCGGCCAGTTATCAGTTAGCAACATAACAATATTTTAGTACAGTTTTTTACAGACCTCTGTGTTGCAAGACATCAGTCACATCCTATGAGTACAATAGTTTGAACAAGAAGAAGAAGGATTTTTCTACAAAATCATAGATAATAAAAGATTAAGATTTTACTTATCTTATTACATTGGTATTGTCTGAGGTACAATTTTTTACAAAATATTAAATTATGTCATTGACAATAATTACTTATTGTTTTATTAATGATAAAGTCCTTTTTATTGGTATTATGAGAATAGGAACAAAGTTCAGTCACATTCCACATACAATGCTGTCATGAATATTATTTTGAATAAAATATGGGCGTGGATATTACAAGTATAAGATCAACACCCTCTCCAAATTTAAAACTTCTATCCTTAGCTGTTTGGGCTGGACGATGATTAGTCAGTCAGTCAGTCAGTCAGTCAGAACATTGCCTTTGTTCCACTCAGTCTCCTCTCGTAGCTGACCAAAGGACACGCAGTTATGCCAGCGTATGTATTTTCATATGGCCCAACAGTTGCATTCCATTGCAACTTCAGAAAGAAATATATGGGTGACCAGAGGTATCAAAACATCCTCTGAAATTCTTAGGTATCTCACTTCAATCAAAAATATTCAGACTGGCCTCACCTTTTTGCAGTTTTATAAAAACTGTAGGAGAAATTACAGAAAGATATTGCTAGCATAAAAAAAACTTACAAACCATTAAGTACTATTGCAGGCTTAAAACAAAGGTAAAACAACTGGAATATTATCAAATGGAAGACCGCAAACATTCAGCAGAAGTACTTGATTTCACAAATTAAAACATGGATAGAGTCAAATAAGCCACCAAAAGAGAGAGAGAGAGAGAGAGAGAGAGAGAGAGAGAGAGAGTAGAGTTTGTGAATACTCACTTCAAGTACACTGTTAAGAAATTACATGAAACATATGTCCTACCCACCCAGGCCCAGCGACCAAACTGTCATACTCTATCCAGCAACAGAGGGAGGTGGCCCAAGTTATACATCAATTAAAAGATAAAACATCAGATGTTCTAGAGGAAATCCCAGTTTGTGTCCTTAAAGAATGTGCATATACTAGAAAAGCAAAATTAATAAAGGAATCATTCACATCTGGCTATTTCTCGAGTACCTAAAGCAAGCAAAAGTAATACCCACACTTAAAAATGATAATGCAGAAAATGTTGTGTCTAGACAAGACAGCCTAGACACAATGAGAGGAAGCCGAAAGGCACGCGCTAAGTTAAAAGGATGGCGTGAGGTCTGAAACAGGATACGTAATGAATGCTATAAAGAAAAGTACGTAGCTTCTGTAATACTTAACTTTAATCCATCCTTTTGGTACATCTGTAGATTGTGGCGATACAAGTGAGACTCTTTAGATACATGCAATGTTACTAATGGCGCCTTGCTAGGTCGTAGCCATGGACTTAGCTGAAGGCTATTCTAACTATTGGCTCGGCTAATGAGCGGTGCTTCGTCCATGTAGTCGCTAGCAAAGTCGTCTGTACAACTGGGGCGAGTGCTATTCCGTATCTCTAGACCTGCCTTGTGGTGGCGCTCGGTCTGCGATTACACAGTGGCGACACGCGGGTCCGACATGTACTAATGGACCGCGGCCGATTTAAAACTACCACCTAGCAAGTGTGGTGTCTGGCGGTGACACCACAGAAAATATAGCAAACTATAACTTACTCTGCAGTGAACAACATTGTTGCAGGCCTGGTAAAGGTACAGCATACTCAGAGATGATCATGTGAATGGTATTTTCTTGGACTTACCAAAGGTATTTGACACAGTTGACTATAGAATTTTATTGCATAAATTAGAGTTACTAGGAGTAAGAGGTGTGGCCAAGAATTGATTTCAGCCATATGTAGAAAGCTGTGTTCAACAAGTTGAGATCTCTCACACTTAAAAAGGGTTTCTTGTAAAACACATGTCTAATCAAAAATATATTAATATAATAGAGGGAAACATTCCACGTGGGAAAAATATATCTAAAAAGAAAGATGATGAAACTTACCAAACAAAAGCGCTGGCAGGTCGATAGACACACAAACAAACACAAACATACACACAAAATTCTAGCTTTCGCAACCAATGGTTGCCTCGTCAGGAAAGAGGGAAGGAGAAGGAAAGACAAAAGGATATGGGTTTTAAGGGAGAGGGTAAGGAGTCATTCCAATCCCGGGAGCGGAAAGACTTACCTTAGGGGGAAAACTGGCCTTTACAAATGTCTGCTTGTGTCTGTGTATGTGTGGATGGATATGTGTGTGTGTGCGAGTAATACCTGTCCTTTTTTCCCCCTAAGGTAAGTCTTTCCGCTCCCGGGATTGGAATGACTCCTTACCCTCTCCCTTAAAACCCATATCCTTTTGTCTTTCCTTCTCCTTCCCTCTTTCCTGACGAGGCAACCATTGGTTGCGAAAGCTAGAATTTTGTGTGTATGTTTGTGTTTGTTTGTGTGTCTATCGACCTGCCAGCGCTTTTGTTTGGTAAGTTTCATCATCTTTCTTTTTAGATATACAAAAATATATTAATATAGGCATCCCACAGGGAAGTGTTTTACGTCCAGTCCTTTTTCTTATTTACATTAATGATTTCCAAAAGTGTGCCAGATCGTGGAGAAAAAATAGTGTTTACTGAGGATAGCAACATAGTGATAAGAGCTAAAACTCACAGTTGACAGAAAAGGTTAATGCATTCCTCAGAGACATCCGCAACTGGTCATTGAAGAATAAATGGGATGTACGTGCCCCAGGACAACTGGGAAATTCAGGAATTTTTTAGAATTCTGGAAATTTTTCATTGTTTTAGTACGCTGACATGCTGACAAAAAAATTTTACTCTAGCCCACTCCTGAAGAACAATATTGCAGCAATAAAATATAAGCAAGAGAACACCACCGAAATAAAAACTTCAGTTGCAAAGAAAATGCGTCATTTGCAACAACAAAACTCAGTACACATATAAATGTCTGCCGACAGAAAGATGTATCAAAGACTCTGCAACACTTTGTAACAGCAAACTGTTTTCAATGAGTGTGATGTCATAACTGTCTATATTTTTAACAGATCACGGGAAAATATTGCGAATGGTGGTTCGAGAAGCATTACTTTCAAGGTAAATTTCTGTATACGCAAAATGAATTATGTTATGTGTGAGGCTGTGTGATGAATTTCTTAAATCATGGGGGTTTACACTGCCATTCAATCCCCGTGCGGGTCCGGGGGTTAGAATAGGCCCGAGGTATTCCTGCCTGTCGTAAGAGGCGACTAAAAGGAGTCCCTCCCCCTCAAGGGGGTAGTTTGCGCCTGCGTCCGGAGACGGACGGTTCCATGACTTATATTTGTGGTCATTTTGGTTTTTTGCTTATTCTGGTTTTTTCCTTCCTTTGTTTGGTTTCTTTCTTTGTCCTTCTCCCTCTCACTGTCTTACCTTGCCTTGTACTCCTTGCCTTCGACTCCTTGCCTCCTTCTCCTTGCCTTCTTCTCCACCCTCTGGTCTCCGCCTTGGCGTTTGAGACAGTCTGTCCTTTCTCTCCCTCTCTCCCTCTCTCCCTTTTTTCCTCTTCTTCTTTCCTCCCTGTGTGTGCCTGAAGGAGGACCCTCGCATTCGCACGCGTAGCCAGTGACGGGGTAATGTGTAATTCTCCGCCCTGGGTAGACAAGTAAGGCACGCACGTACCCCTGGTAAAGGCCAGGCCCGGGGAGGGGTGATTGCCTGAGCTGATACCTTCCGACCATGCCGATTTGTCCCTCCGTCCATTTCTCGGGAGGTGTGACCTGAGGTGTAAACATTCGCCTAAGGTGGGAGTGGCCTCTGAGAGGGTCCCCACAAGGAAGGAGTGTGCCATCGGAGATGCTGGCAATCACGGGGGATTCCTCTGCAATGGATTTCTCTTCTTATTCTCTCTCAACTTCTGCCCAAAAACTCAAACTTGATCAGCCACCAGTGACAAAAGTACTACCGCCTGCCCTAAAGTTCATCGTAGTTTCTAGATCTGAGGAAAGAAAGGATTTTTCATCTGTCAACCCTTTCGTTATTCAGAAGGGCGTAGATGCCATAGCTGGATCTGTCAAGTCTTGTACCAGGATGCACAAAAACTGCTTCGGCCACACTCCTGTACACGTTCCCTATTCGTTGCATGGTGTGGTATACACTAGATCACTCGACGGATTGATTGACGAGGAGGTTCAGTCTTTCCTCGCTGAGCAGGGCGTGACGGCTTTCCATAGGGTCATTAAAAAGGTCGACAATGACCGTGTACCGACCCGGACACTTTTCTTGACCTTTGATAGTGTTCAGCTGCCGTCGCGCATCAAAGCGGGCTATGAGGTTATTTCTGTTCGCCCCTGTGTCCCGACACCTACGCTCTGCTACCAGTGTCAGCATTTTAATCACACTCACCAGTCTTGTTCTAATGCGGCTAAATGTGTCACTTGTGGCAGGGATACCCATGAGGGTGACTGTCCACCTCTGTCTCCTCGTTGCGTGAACTGTCAGGGTACCATGCAGCGTCCTCCTGCTGCAAGAATGAACGCTGTATACAGGAAATTTAGGTCAAAGAGAAAGTGTCCACCTCGGCTGCTCGCAAGCTATTTGCTAGTAGGAAGCCCACGTTGCTCCCAGCGGGGAAATACAGTACTGTCCTCACCTCTCCTCGGACTACCAGGGAGGTGTCGACGCAAACATGCGGTCTGACCTTTAGCACTATGGTCGTCCGTTCGGCCAGTGCTAAGATCGCCCGGTCAATGTCTCCTCTTCCTCCCTTTACCCCTAAGACACAAGCACCTTCATCAGCTTCTGCCATGACTAAGACCCAGAAGTCAGATGCACGGGTCTTTGAGAAGGAACCATCCCGTGCAGACTTCCTACGTACCTCGAACTCCCAGACATTGACCAGTACTTCCACTAAACGAGCTTCCAAGAAGGCTCATAGGAAGCAAAGTTCTCCTTCTCCGCCACGCCAAGTTTCTTCTCCTGCGCCACCCAGCGGTTGCCGCCCCGGGCCATCATCCGTTTCGCCTGGCCGCACCGCTTGTAGCCGAACATCTGGCCATTCACCGGCAGAGGAAGCTCCCCCTCCCGGCCATCTTAACAAGGTGGCCGACGAACCTATTGAACAAATGAACGATGACTCTCCACCTATTGATAGCAGCAGCAGTGCTCGCTTGAAGCCAGGCCCTCGGCGGCCTTCGAGGTGACCCCTTCTTGCTTCTCCTTTTTCTTTTCACAATGGCGCTTCTTCATTGGAATATTTGCGGCATTCGCTCCAACGGAGAGGACTTAAAGTTGTGGTTAGACACTGGACTCGCATTCGGGAGGACGACGGTTCAATCCCGCGTCCGGCCATCCTGATTTAGGTTTTCCGTGATTTCCCTAAATCACTCCAGGCAAATGCCGGGATGGTTCCTCTGAAAGGGCACGGCCGACATCCTTCCCTAATCCGATGAGACCAGTGACCACGCTGTCTGGTCTCCTTCCCCAAACAACCAACCAAATTAAAGTTGCTGCTACGCTTGCACTGTCCGCTCGTAGTAGCTCTCCAGGAAACGAAGCAACGCCCATGCGATCAAATTGACTTGGCACACTATGCCTCTGTGCGTTTTGTCCTACCCCCTGTGGCAGGTATTCCGGCTCATGGAGGGGTTATGTTGCTGGTCCGGGATGGTATTATCTACGATCCCATCACATTGGACACTGACCTGCAGGCAAATGTCGTCTGAATTACTCTCCCCACTTTTACATTTTCCATTTGTACCGTTTACACTCCATCGTCGTCTGCTGTTACCAGGGCAGACATGGTGCAAATTATTGCTCAGCTACCTGCACCATTTTTGTTGACTGGAGACTTCAACGCCCACCATCCACTTTGGGACTCTCCAACATCCTGCCCGAGAGGCTCCCTGTTAGCAGACCTTTTCAACCACCTCAATCTTGTCTGCCTCAATACTGGCACCCCTACTTGTCTTTCGGACACAACACACACCAATTCCCATTGTGACCTCTCTATATGTACTACCCAAATTGCACGCTGGTTTGAGTGGTACGCACTTTCTGATACGTATTCGAGCGACCACTTACCTCGTGTTATCCATCACCTGCATCATACCCCCTCTCTGTGCTCATCTAGTTGGAACACCTCCAAAGCAGACTGGGGGCTCTTCTCTTCCAGGGCGACCTTTCAGGATCAAACCTTCGCAAGCTGCGACAGTCAGGTCGCACACCTCACGTAAGTCATTCTCACTGCTGCTGAATATTCCATCCCTCACACTACTTCTTCTCCACGTCGCGTACCGGTGGACCTCAGCATGTAGAGACGCTTTACGTGCTCGTCGACGTGCTTTATGCACCTTTAAACGCTATCCTACAATGGCAAATTGTATCAATTGTGAACGATTGCGTGCGCAGTGTCGTCGTGTTATTAAAGAAAGCCAGCAGGACTGCTTTCACAAGCACCTGTAACAGTTTTACTCCTTCTTCTGTTGTCTGGGGTAGCCTGCTCCGGCTATCTGGCACTAAGGTCCACTCACCAGTTTCTGGCTTGATGGTTGTGAATGACGTCCTTGTGGCCCCTGAGGACGTCTCCAATGCCTTCGGCTGCTTTTTCGCATAGGTTTCGAACTCCGCTCATTACCACCATGCCTTCCTCCACTGAAAACAGGCAGAGGAGGCAAGGCCACCTAACTCCCACTCCTCGAATCATGAAAGTTATAATGCCTCATTCGCCATGCGGGAACTCGAAAATGCACTTGCCCGGTCACGGTCCTCTGCTCCAGGGCCTGATTCTAGTCATATTCAGATGCTGAAGAACCTTTCTCCTGCGAGGTTTTCTTCTTCGTACTTATAATCGCATCTGGATTGAGGATCATGTTCCCACATGCTGGCGCGAATCAATTGTCATCCCGATTCCTAAGCCGAGAAAGGACAAGCACTTGCCTTCCAGTTATCGACCGGTCTCCCTTACCAGCTGTGTCTGTAAGGTGATGGAACGAATGGTTAACTCTTGTTTGGTTTGGCTGCTCAAATCTCGACGCCTACTTACAAATGTACAATGTGGATTTCGTAGGCGCCGCTCTGCTATTGACCATCTGGTTACCTTGTCGACCTACATTATGAATAACTTCTAGCGGAAGCGCCTGACCGCGGCTGTGTTCTTTGATTTGGAGAAGGCTTACGAAACCTGTAGGAATGCGGGCATTCTCCGCACCATGTGTACACTCCTGGAAATGGAAAAAAGAACACATTGACACCGGTGTGTCAGACCCACCATACTTGCTCCGGACACTGCGAGAGGGCTGTACAAGCAATGATCACACACACGGCACAGCGGACACACCAGGAACCGCGGTGTTGGCCGTCGAATGGCGCTAGCTGCGCAGCATTTGTGCACCGCCGCCGTCAGTGTCAGCCAGTTTGCCGTGGCATACGGATTTCCATCGCAGTCTTTAACACTGGTAGCATGCTGCGACAGCGTGGACGTGAACCGTATGTGCAGTTGACGGACTTTGAGCGAGGGCGTATAGTGGGCATGCGGGAGGCCGGGTGGACGTACCGCCGAATTGCTCAACACGTGGGGCGTGAGGTCTCCACAGTACATCGATGTTGTCGCCAGTGGTCGGCGGAAGGTGCACGTGCCCGTCGACCTGGGACCGGACCGCAGCGACGCATGGATGCACGCCAAGACCGTAGGATCCTACGCAGTGCCGTAGGGGACCGCACTGCCACTTCCCAGGAAATTAGGGACACTGTTGCTCCTGGGGTATCGGCGAGGACCATTCACAACCGTCTCCATGAAGCTGGGCTACGGTCCCGCACACCGTTAGGCCGTCTTCCGCTCACGCCCCAACATCGTGCAGCCCGCCTCCAGTGGTGTCGCGACAGGCGTGAATGGAGGGACGAATGGAGACGTATCGTCTTCAGCGATGAGAGTCGCTTCTGCCTTGGTGCCAATCATGGTCGTATGCGTGTTTGGCGCCGTGCAGGTGAGCGCCACAATCAGGACTGCATACGACCGAGGCACACAGGGCCAACACCCGGCATCATGGTGTGGGGAGCGATCTCCTACACTGGCCGTACACCACTGGTGATCGTCAAGAGAACACTGAATAGTGCACGGTACATCCAAACCGTCATCGAACCCATCGTTCTACCATTCCTAGACCGGCAAGGGAACTTGCTGTTCCAACAGGACAATGCACGTCCGCATGTATCCCGTGCCACCCAACGTGCTCTAGAAGGTGTAAGTCAACTACCCTGGCCAGCAAGATCTCCGGATCTGTCCCCCATTGAGCATGTTTGGGACTGGATGAAGCGTCGTCTCACGCGGTCTGCACGTCCAGCACGAACGCTTGCCCAACTGAGGTGCCAGGTGGAAATGGCATGGCAAGCCGTTCCACAGGACTACATCCAGCATCTCTACGATCGTCTCCATGGGAGAATAGCAGCCTGCATTGCTGCGAAAGGTGGATATACACTGTACTAGTGCCGACATTGTGCATGCTCTGTTGCCTGTGTCTATGTGCCTGTGGTTCTGTCAGTGTGATCATGTGATGTATCTGACCCCAGGAATGTGTCAATAAAGTTTCCCCTTCCTGGGACAAT
This sequence comes from Schistocerca serialis cubense, assembly GCF_023864345.2. Taxonomy (NCBI): domain Eukaryota; kingdom Metazoa; phylum Arthropoda; class Insecta; order Orthoptera; family Acrididae; genus Schistocerca; species Schistocerca serialis. Next base: position 793,590,761 of record NC_064642.1, on the reverse strand, counting down.
GAATTCACGGTGTTCTTATTTCAATTTCCAGGAGTGTACATGGGGCCTTCGCGGTCACCTCCCTCTTTTTATTCGTGCCTTTTTAATGGATCGACAGTTCAGGGTACGTGTGGGTTCTGTCCTGTCCAATGCCTTTCGCCGGGAGGATGGGGTGCCACAGGGCTTAGTTTTGAGAGTCGCTCTCTTCGCCATAGCACTCAATCCAATAATGGATTGCCTCCCAGCTGATGTATCAGGCTCTCTTTTCGTGGACGATTTTACCATCTATTGCAGTGCACAGCGTACATGTTTCCTGGAGCGCGGTCTTCAGTGTTGGCTTTGACCATCTTTACTCCTGGAGTGTCGCCAATGGCTTCCGTTTTTCTGCCAAGAAGACGGTCTGTATTAACTTCTGGCGCTACAAAGAGTTTCTCCCACTGTCCTTACATCTTGGTCCCGTTGCTCTCCCATTTGTGGAGACAACAAAATTTTTAGGTCTTACATTTGACAGAAAACTTAGCTTGTCTCCACATGTGTCATATTTGCCTGCCCGTTGTACCCATTCTCTAAATGTCCTCCGTGTTCTCAGCGGTATGTTGTGGGGAGCGGATTGAACCATCCTACTTCGCCTATATCAGTCGATCGTCCGCTCAAAAGTGGATTATGGGAGCTTCGTATACTCCTCTGCACAGTAGTCCATCTTATGCTGCCTCAACTCTATACAACATCGGGGTTTACATTTTGCGATTGGAGCGTTCTATACTAGTCTCGTCAAGAGTCTTCATGCTGAAGCCGGTGAATTGCCACTAACCTACCGGCGCGATATACTGCTTTGTCGGTATGCCTGTCGGCTATTGTCAATGCTCGACCACCCATCTTATCATTCCTTTTTTGACGACTCTCTCGACCGTCAATACGGGTTGTATGTATCTGCCCTGCTACCCCCTGGAGTTCGCTTTCGTCGCCTCCTTCAGCACCTTGATTTTTCACTCCCTGCAACCTTTCGAGTGGGCGAGAGCCAAACACCGCCTTGGCTCCAGGCTCAGGTTCACGTTCACCTTGACCTCAGCTCGCTCCCAAAGGAGGTTACCCCAGCTTCAGTATACCGCTCCCAGTTTGTCGAACTTCGTTCGAAGTTCATTAATATGATCTTCATTTATACAGATGGCTCTAAGACCAATGACAGTGTTGGATGTTCTTTTATTGTTGGGGCACACAGTTTCAAATACCGGCTCCATGGCCATTGTTCGGTCTTCACAGCTGAGCTATTTGCCCACTACCAGGCTGTTCTTTACATTTGCCGCCACCAACATTCTGCTTATGTCATCTGCTCCAATTCCCTGGGCGCCATCCAGAGCCTCAGTGATCCGTATCCGGTTCACCCTTTCGTACACCGGATCCAACGCTCTTCAGCAGCTGGCAGATGACAGTTTTCCGGTTACTTTTATGTGGGTTCCTGGCCATGTCGGTATCCCTGGGAACGAAACTGCAGATGCCATGGCCAAGGCTGCGGTTCTCCAGCCTCGGACAGCTTCTTGTTGTGTCCCTTCATCCGATTGTAGCAGAGTCATTTGTCAGCGCATTTTATCGCTGTGGCATGCCGATTGGGCTACACTAAACCGACAACAAGCTTTGGGCCTTGAAACCTCTTTCCACGGCTTGGACGACCTCTTCACGCCCTTCTCAGTGGGAGGAGGTCGTTATGGCCCGGTTACGAATTGGACACTGCCTGTTCAGCCATCGCCATCTGCTGACAGCTGCGCCGGTGCCGTTCTGCCCGTGTGGGCAGTTGCTGACGGTTCGCCACATTTTAACATCCTGTCCGAATTTTAATACACTGCGCATTTATCTTGGCCTGCCATGTACTCTGGATGCCATTCTAGCGGATGAACCAGGAGCAGCTTCTCGCGTTCTTCGTTTTATCCACCTGACAAACCTGTCCAAGGACATTTGATTATGCTGCTTTTTTTTAAAAAAAATACTATGCCTGTTAATATGTCTTTTATAGTGTTGTCCCTTTTAGTTGCTGTTTTAACCTTGTGCCTCGCAGTGCATTCCTAACTTAGTCTAGGCGCTAATGACCATTGTAGTTGTGCACCCTAAAACCACAACAAAAAAACTGTCATTCAAAACATAATACTGAGCACCAACCATGTAGATACATTTCAGGCCCAGAAGGCGAGCCATTTATGCTATTATTTAAAATTTTACTGGCACATTTGCATTTGATTTATCTTAAAGGTTGAAACACAAAAAAATACCAAACTTCAAGGCTAGCTTTTTGTATTTATTTTAATTCTTTCCTAGATTACAAATTATGCAGTAAGAATGGCAAAAAATATAATTGCCCTTAAAAAAAAAAAAAAAAAAAAAAAAAAAAAAAAAAAAAAAAGTTCTTGAGAAACTGCATACATATTTTGGCCTTTGTATGGAAAACTCAAAGTGCTTGACAGAATATTTATTCAGCCAGGTAAACCACAAAATGTTTGGTGTACAGCCACAGTCGCGACACTCACTGCTGTGAAAGTTGTTGCCATTTGACAGTTCAAGTGACACTAGTGCCCCTAGCAGCCAGAAAGCTCGCCTTCCTCTGATGGCAGATGCGATGTAAAAATAATGTTTGTTTTTTAATTCGTTTTGTACATAATTTACAAAATAGTTAGTATATTTTTGCGTCACAAGTGTTATGAGAACAGTGAGAGACATAAATGATCGTGAAATATAAATAAACAGAGCACGAACTATAGAATGAAGTGACATAAGCTGCAACATATTCTTGAAGAAATAATTAAGTAGTAGCATACAATCGCACTTATTCCACTGAATGTAAGAGAATACACGCTGTGTATCCCACATATCAAGTATATAGGTGCTCTTCCTTGTGTAAAAATGAAGCGACACATCACTTTTCATTACGTTCTGCTTTGCAGGATGCCTGCTTCCAAAAATACAATTTCCAACTTATTCTTTGTGGTATCAGGTTATCTCAATAAAAAGCATGATTGTTTTAAAACTTTATTATATCCCATTGATACATTTAACCAAAATAAAATTAAATGAATGAGTCAGTCCTAACACTTTAGCAACCCAAATGAGCCAGCTTCATCACTTTTTTATTTCTTCTCTTGCTCCGACAGACTAAGTCTTGATTCCTGAATTTAATAATGTAAAAGGCACTTTTAATGAAGATCCTTAAGGATGCAGGCCCTTTAACACAATGTGCAGTAAATATGTCAGAAATATTGTTTACGTTTTGGCAAAAATCTGCAGTAGCAGTAGCAGATGATGATATGGTGCTACAAGTAACAAGTGTCTCAATGCCTGCTGCTACTGAATGACTCAACACACAAACTGCAGTGCTTACCTTCATTTTTGAAAATGCTAGCAGTTGGCCAGCTCTTTTAGTGGGCTTGGGGGCCAACTTGTACTTCCTTCCATAATCACTTGAGTACAACTGACAAATGTCCTTCCATGAATCAGTGCCAATCCATCCTTCATATGTTGTGTGGGTAATGTTATACCTGAATAAATTATTACGTATGCTTTTTATCAAGTGTGGGGTGTCATAAAAAAGTAGGTCTTACTCCCTTCGTGTACTAAGCATGGATTAACTGGTGTGATGCCCACTCTGTGCCTCCACTCCACAAAATTCGAGCCTTGGTCAGTGACACGTGTTTTTACAACCAAACCAATCTCTGTGAGTATTTTAACAAATTCAAAAAATATGCGCGTCAGATGGGTGGCTCCTACTGGTCCTTTAGAGAAATAATATACCAATGGCTGTTTAAAATTTGAGAATATGCCATTAATCATTATAACTAATGCAGTATTGGCAACCACAGATGTACATATGAAACCCGTGTCTTCAAATCCAATAACACGATCCCTAGAGCTGTCATATATCAGATTTTCCATTAGTGACATCTCATCCATAGACAAAGTAACATTTATATCAGTTTTTGGTAACTGCTGCACTTTCTGCCTTAAAAGATGAAATATATTATTATTTATTCAACAATTTAATTCTATATCTTCCATATACCTTTGTAAGGTACGTACTGATAAAAGGCTAAAACAGTGTGATAAAAACCTGTATGCCTGAGTACCATACAACAAATTAAGTGCAAATAATTTAGTTTCATATTTCCATCTTGCACCACGTTTTCACTTCAGTGGTATACTGATTTGGCTTATCAATAAATTGAGAGCATCTCTTTTCAAGTACTTGGAACCAGTACTTTTTAAACTGAGCTTGTCCTTTTGTACTTGTGTCCTGTGACATTGCGGTTGCAGTTTATTCTTACGATGGGCACTTTCCTTGTCATGTAGTAATTTTGTACAAAGTCTAATGATTTGCACATTTATGTATTTCACACGGTTTTCCAACACGCAAATAATTTCACGTAATCTAAGCATTTCATCTTCAAAAGATGTCTGTGTTGCAGATTCCGTTGTTAGTGATTTTATATATCTCTCGTGTAGGAACATTTGTGGTAGCTGCTTCTTCTGGGTCAGGAAACAGTTTTGTTTTAGCAGTAACACCTTCACGTTTGTATGGCAATTTTCTCTTCATCGTCACTGGTTGCGGCTTATTCAGCACGCCAAATAACGTAGGAACTGCATTCCATACCAATGTCTTCTTTTCCGCGCTAATGAAATGGTTTGACTCGAAATGTAATGCACAAAACTTCACGTTATTGCGCAAAGAAAGGACATCTTTTTGCAGCAGGTCCTGTCTTTTGCTGTTTACTAACCATTTATTGCTCCTAAAAAAGAAAAACAAATCAGTAATTCAATACAGTTTAGAAAAAAATCGTAAATAAAGAGTGCTCTAATGTGAAGTTTCATACCTCTCGGGGTCCTTAGGAAACCTGAAGAATGACAAATGTGGTGCCTTCTTCCCATTATTACTGCAACTGATTGCGCTACATATGCTGCCTTTCGTAAAAACCATGTTAAAAATGAATATAAACAATACTGTTTACATTTACTGAATACCGTATTCAGCAGCGTAGCTTCTCCACCACTTGGGGCGCTGTTGTCGCAGTGTATAACAAAAATCAGTGAGAGTGTCACGACTGTATGTATTAGACTGTGGTACAGCAGTGAAATTTATAACTGTGCTTGTTGGGAATATTCAGCTGCTGCAATTCAAGCTGTGCTCTTAGGCTCCGTCTAACCCGATACTAAGGAAAAAAGAAAAACAAAAAAATTTTTGATGAACAGTATTATATGTGATAGCTTAGCTCTCCTTGTAGCTAGATGTATGTAAATTAATTTAAGCCAATAACTTTCCCTATCTGTGTGTTCATGCTACTTAGCAATGGCGTTGCCATTAGCTGACTACATCAAGTGTTCTATGCTCTGAATATCAGCTGCCTTTGGCTGGTGAGATCATGACATGAACTGACAAAAGCACATTGCAATCTTGATTTTGGTTCTTTGCGAGCTACCGTGCTGTATTTGATAGAATTCATATTTATGCTTTTGTAATATGAAAATGTGCTCTGTAAGTGCACATAAGAAAGTGCATTGTTTTTGCTGGGTTTAATTTCCTAACTTGCCAGTATGTTCTATGCCAGTGTATAATACCTTAACTATTTAAAGAATTGATAAGTTTTACAGCTCTGAGGACAAGTATAGTGACACTTAACATGGGAAAAAAACCAACATATTTTCAGTAGGAGTGTAGCATATCTTCGTCCAGGAAAAATTGTATTTTTAACCAGGAAATTCAGGAAGTTTTTTCCTTGTTTACATATACACCCTTATAAAGTAACTTCAGTCATTGTATGTACTAATGTGGAATTAAAACACGATTATGCAGTATTAATAATTAATGATTGTGGATTAGAATGTGTGTATTATGAATAGAATAAATTGCTTTTCACCACAGAGAGTAGGTGCTGAGTTGCAGACACCCATAACATCATAGCTAGACATTTGAGCTTTCACCCAAAAGACCTCCTTCTAAAGTAGAAAACACCTTACACATTCATGCAATCGTAACTCACACACATGACCACTCTCTCTCACCACTGAGGCTGGGCTGCATATAGCCAACTGGACTTGGTGGAAGAAGCAATCCTTGGGTAGTGAGGGTAGGAGTAAGAATTGAGTTTGGGATTGCGAGGGGGAGGAATAGCAGGGTAGAGGTAGGGGAAGGTATCGTGCTGCTTTTGGGAGCATGCAGGGACAGTATAGGGGTCCTGTGTTGGTGGATAGAAGGCTATGCAGTGCTGAAATGGTGGCAAGGAATGGATAGGTGGATGAAGGACAGGGACTACAGAACTGTGAGGCCGGGGGAGGGTGTGGGGTGGGGGGGGGGGGGGGGTACAGGAATGTGGGATATATTGCAGTTGCACAGTTCAGAAAAGCTGGTGTTCATAGGAAGGATTCAGATGGCACATACTGTGAAGCAGTCATTGAGGTAAAGCACATTGTTTTGGGCAGCATGTTCAACAACTGGGTGGTCCAGCTGTTTCTTGGGCACAGTTTGTCGGTGACCATTCAAAGGGACAGACTGATTGTTGGTTGCTATGCACACGTAGAAAGCATCACAATGGTTGCAGTATAGTTTGTAGATCACATGACTGCTTTCACAGGTAGCCCTGCCTTTCATGGGATAGTTGATCCCTGTGCCTGGACTGGAGTAGGTCATGGTGGTAGGCTATTTTGGGCAGGTCTTGCATGTAGGTTCATTTCAGGGATATGAGGCATGAGGCAAGGGGTAGAGAATAACTAGACCACCCAGTTGCTAAACATGCTGCCCAACACAGTGTGATTCACTACAATGACTGCTGTGTAATCTTGATCTTTCTTGCCAATACCAAATTTTCTCTATTGTACAGATGAGAATTCTCACTGCAATAAAGCTTACATTCTCATAACCTCCTTGGCCTCAGCATTTGCTTATCACTGTCCTTCACCCACCTATCCCCTGTTGTGCTCCCATGCCAGCACTATACAGTATTCTATTCCACCAGTGCACCCACTAGTCTTTTCCCCTCCTCTGCTTCTTTCTTGCTTTTTACTAACTCTGCCCCCCTAAGACCTCCACCCCCCCCCCCCCCCTGCCACTTCCTCCCTTAGCACCTATCACCTCTACCTTGTCCTCAGTACATCTGTGCAGGCTCCTACAAGCAGCACAGCACCTTTCCCTATCCTAGATGTCCAGCTTAGTGGCGAGACAGTGGTCGCGCACGCGCGCGTGCGTGTGCGTGTGTGCATTTGTGTGCGTGTTTCCCCAACTTTAGAAGAAGGCCTTTTGGCTTAAAGTTCAAATGAATAGGTGTCTTTTTACTGTGCTCGTCTGCAAACAGTCTCTCCTCTATATGGTGAGTTGCAATCTGTCTTCATAAAATTGCCATTATTTCATCCTGGATCTTCCATTGTTTGTTTTAGAATGTGCTAACAGACGCCAAATTCTTGGGGTTGAATGTAGACTGTCAGTTGAAAGGGACAGAACATGTACAAGCTCCGGCAAAGAGACTATCCACAGCATGTTATACTTTGTGAGTACTGGCACCAATGTGCCTTAAAGAGACCTATTTTAGGTACACACTTTCAATCCTCAGTTATGGAATGATGTTTTGGGGAGCAAGTGCGGGGAATATTTGGACTGTCTTCAAGGTACAGAAAAGTGGTGCATGGATAATAACAATAGTGCCACTTGTACTCATTTATTCAAAAAGCCAGAAAGTCTGATCATCCCATGTGCATTCATTTTCCAGACTAGAATGTACATAAGAAAAAATATTCATCTGTGTACTAAAAACAGCTTCATGCATGACGATGAAACTAGATTCAGCCACAGCTTATACTTAAAGAGGAAAAACAAGCAAAAAAACACAGAATAGTATACCAATGAACCCCATAGTCAAAAGTGAAAAACATGTATTAAGCAAAATATTTAGAATAATTTTAGACAACCACTTAATGTTAATGAATATACCATATGTTAAACAACACTATACCACCATTATTATAATTATTGTAATTGTAATTATAAGAGCTATAAAAATTGTAAGAATCCATGTATGTTTATTTACTAAGAAACATTGTACCAACAACTGACAACTTCCACAAAATTTGTATGTTTCTACTAATGAATAAATACTTGTTGAGTTACAGAGTCATGCATAGATGGGCAGATTAGTGGCTGGAAGTAACAGATACCACATTGCAGGTATTAAAGTCAACAGTTTTGCTGTGGTGTATCACCTTCCAGCCACATAGATGAGATAATGTCACTCTTTCTCCTGCAGGTGGGCATTTGGTCCCAGTCCAACGATTCTTGTCTTCTTACTCCAGCAAGGGGACACTCTAGTGTGTGGTGCTTCTGGCAAACTGAGCACAGTGCACCACATTTTAATTAACTGTGTTTTATGTTCAGACAGAAGTGTGGTCACTAATTTACCTACAGATCTGCCCTCTGTGTTAGCAAACTTTGAGATAAAAGCGGTACAGAATTTGAGGTCCTTCGTAGTTTAAATTACTGGCACGATAGTGATAGTGTGAATAAGCAGGTGGACATGGATAAGAATGAGCGAGTATTATTTTAACAAATATTGTATTTACTCTGTACTTGAGTGCTCTCTTAAACACCCACTCAACCCCCGACCCCTCTCACAAAATTAAGTTAATTCTTAAAGTTTCTAAATGTTGGTAAATTTCAAACTCAGTGTTGTACTTAGCACATGATGATGGCATACTCTAGGCACATAATGTTCTGCCCACTTTTGTTGTTGTGATTGTTTAAATTATTAGAATACACTGCCATTATAATTTTGTGCAGAGTGGCAATGTGGGTGCACATACAGTATCTATGGATATATACATTACTGCGAGATTGTCAGTCTAGCTCATAACTTTTAAACATGTTGTCAACATCAGTGCATCCCGCAATCAATCTTGATCACAAACTGAAAGGAACTGCCTCAGAGGGAGCATGCTGTTGTTACACTACACACACAGAGAATTGTTGACTACCTGCCAGTAATAACAAACACAGCTTGTAAGTGCCATTTGCTCTGGAATGTCCTAAAAAGTTGAAGATGATGTGTAGGTAACAAAATGTATGATCAATTCTTTAGTAATGAAAGCATGTGACTCACCCATTGTCCTACATTGATGGCCACATTGCTGATGTGATTCTACATTGGTGATCACTATCTGGCAGCCAGCATTTTTGTGGGTGAATACCAAGTGTGATGCTTTGGATTGCCATTTAATACAAAATGTTATTTAAACTCCTACATATTGAGTCAAATTTGTATAACAATTGCACATAGCATACCACACCACTGTTTGACCAGTATTGCCAATCATTCCTTTTTAATAGTCACTTATTTGCCTTCTGGTCAATTATTAACAAGCAGGTGACAAGACATGGTAGCTGATGAAGTGGGACAGATATTATATTTTAATGTGTTCTTATAGTCAAGAAATGTATTACTTATTAACATTATTTATGTTTATTGCTACAGAGATGAATTAATTAGGCATTAGTACGTGTTCTGTTGGAAATCAGTTGAAATTGCAAAAATCACTGTTGTCTTTTGGCCCAATGGATAACATGTTAGATTATGTACAGCATAACCCAGATTAGGTTTCAGTGCAGTTAGTTTTATTACAGTTGGCAGCAATGTTATCTGCTGACTTCTGATTACACAAACCTCGAGGTACATTTGAAATGCTTTATTTACTGTTGTTGTTGGTGGTCTACAGTCAGAGGATTGGTTTGATGGAGCTTTCCATGCTAGTCTTTCCGGTGCAAGCCTCTTCTTATTTGATGAACTACTACAACCTACCTGCACTTGAACGTGCATACTGTATGAGGTCTGTTCAAAAAATTCTGGAACATTCATAATTTTGTGCCAACGGTGTGCTGGAGAAAAATGCGGTTGGCAAGCTGCACACACTTTTGTTTAATGTGTACTGTCAGAAGTTTCATTGTGATATGTCTGTTAGTTATTATTCAATGCTGTATTGAGTAGAACATTGTGTCCCACAGTTCGCGAATTTTGAGATGGCGAAGTTAAGGGAGCAATGCATCTGCATTAAATTTTGTATGAAACTTAAGAATACCTTTATAGAGACACACCAAATGATCCTGGAAACCTATAGTGATGAGTGCTTAAGCCAAAGTTAGCGTTACAAATGGTTCACACAGTTTAAAAATGGCTGGACAGAAGATTAAGATGACCGTTCAGCACGCCCTTCAACATCTACCGATGACACTCGTGTCAGGAATGTCAACAAAATAGTGAATGCCAATCAAAGACTGACTTTTCAAGAGTTTGCAGAAGAATGTAACATTTCACTTGGGTCACATGTGAAGGAAATGGCCAGAGAGGCGGTGAGACAGTTCATGGCTCTTGCATCACAATAACGCACCCACACATTCATCCCTGTTGCTACATGACTGTTGCACAAAAAACAAAATCACTGTGCTGCCTCATCCTATGCACTCTCCAGACCTGGCTTCTGTGGACTTTTTTTTTCTCCAAAGTTGAAAACTGCTTCCAAAGAACGAAGATGTATGATGACAGACGAGACAGAAGAAAATTCACAGATGGCGGTTTGCGCGATCTGGGAAGAGGTGTACCAAGACTGCTTCTGGAAGTGGAAACAGCATTTGGAGTGGTGTACCATTTGTGGAGGAGAGTATTTCAAAGGAGACCTCAAACAATAAATAAAAGGTATGCGTAAAAAAAAAAAAAAAAAAATTGTGGACAAAGTTGCAGAATTTTTTGAACAGACCTCATATTCAAGCCTTGGTCTCCCTCTATGATTGTTGCTCCCTCCCCAAATCAACATCCCCTCCCCCTCCCTTACACACACACACACACACACACACACACACACACACACACACACACACACACTCTCTCTCTCTCTCTCTCTCTCTCTCTCTCTCTCTCTCTCTCTCTCTCTCTCTCTCTCTCCCCCCCCCCCCCCTTCCTTCTCCTTCCATCACCATATGGACAAGTACTTGATGTCTCAGGATGTATCCTATCAATCAGTCCCTTCTAATGATCAAGTTGCACCATAAATTTTTTTCCCTCCCTTTGATTCAGTGGCTCCTCATTTGATATTTGATTTACCCATCTAGTTTTCAGCATTCTTAGCAGCACATTACAAAAGATTCTATCTTCTTGTCTGAATTGCTTATCATCCACATTTAACTTCCATACAACGTTACACTCTGTACAAATACAATCAGAAAAGCTTTCCGCATACTTAAATTCATCTTAGATGTTAAAAAATTACTCTTTCTTTGGAAATTATTTTCTTGCCAGTCTGCATTTTATATCTTCCCTACCTGATCCATCAGTTACTTTCCTGTACAATGTACAGAACTCATGTTCTACTTTTAGTGCCAAATTTTCTAATCTGTTCCCTTTTAACTCTGACTCTCTGACATTGTCCTATTTTTCTTTTATTCATGTTCATATTAGAATCTGTTTTTAAGATGCTGACCATTCCGTTCCACTGCAGTTCCAAATTTTGACATAGCGAGTTGAATTATTCCAATCTGTTATGCTTCTGTGCCTCATAAATTACTGGTTTTTTTTCTCCAATTTTCATTGAAAATTAATTACATACATTGTGTATGAGTGGTGGGTACATAATGTTGTTGTTCTGGTAATTGGTGATCCATTGATGGTAATAATATATTTAGACTGACTGGAAACTTTCTTGATTAAAAGTTATAAGTAATTGAAGTTATGAGAACAAAGTGTAATGGGAAAACATCTTGTGCTAATCAGCACAATCTAAAATATTAACACTGTTCAATCTAAAGTACACATTTCACTCTATCTGAGAACATCTTTTGATTTGCTGGAAAGCAATTAAGTTGAGAGATATTTGTATTTGTTTTAGATATTTGTATTTGTTTTAACAATATTGTGAGAAGAAAAGTTGCTACTCACCATATAGCAGAGATGCTGACTCGCAGTTAGGTGCAACAAAAAGACTCTCACAATTAAAGCTTTTGGCCATTAAGGCCTCCGTCAACAATACACACACACACACACACACACACACACACACACACACACACACACACACACACACACACACGAGTCATGTGTGAGAGCGGCATTTGTGTGTGTGTGTGTGTGTGTGTGTGTGTGTGTGTGTGTGTTGTTGATGAGCCTCTCCGCTATATGGTGAGTAGCAACTTTCCTTCTCATAATATTGTTATGTTCTATCCTGGATTTTCCATTGTATTTGTTTTAAGCCACACTTAACTATTTTTGTCTGTGCCATACTTCTGGTACTTGGTAGGCTCCAAGGATATCCTTTACACTTTTGTAGACTTAAGTTTTCTGTACAAATGACACCCTTCATTCAGCAGTTAAGATCCTAATGAAAAAAAAATTGATAAAATTAATGTAAAGCATTATAAATTTAAATATGGCTGCCGTACTTGTAGTTCTGGTATTTCCAATGTGGATACATAAAATAGTGTCAAGAACTATTCTAATTCTCTAACCTGCAACGTATTTTGAAGGCCGGGTTGTAGGTTAAGTATATAGTCCATCCAAAGCCATAAAATTTAACCTAGCCATTTTTCAGTTTATTTTGTAGGTTCTGAAATCGGCAAATATTTGTGCACCAGTCTTTATAAGACTGACTCCACCACAAAATATTCAGTAAATCACCAGAATTAACTCAAGGAATGCCAATGTGGTGGGAAGTTAGCAGAAAGCTCTCACACGATCAACATCTCCGTATTAATATTATCAAAAGTCTGTACATGTAACATCTTCATTAAAATCCGTTGTTTGTTTCCATACAATCAACAACTTTGTAGGGACATGTACTACCTTTCACTTGTCAGAAGCATTAAGCTGCTTGATTGTGTCAACATTATGAAAGACAGTGTGTTTATGTTGCATTTTTGGAAACAGAATGTGTCAACAAACTCTGTGCACCATGCACCAAGAATATTATGACTGTTACTCCGTCACTCTGTGTGTACTGAATTACACTGTGATTACATAGTCACTGTTGCACTATTGTTTGGGATTGGAGAGTTGGTTACCTATAATAAACTTTTATGGAAGATCTGCAGTTAGTCATCATTTCAGAGGCAATAAATGCAAAAGATAGTAAAATTCATTTAACCTGTTTTGGTGTACATTATTGGACAACTTTCCACAAAACTGGTTTTCAGCAGTATTGTGACCTTCTGCCAAAGAGGCACAAAGGACAGAATATGAAATTGCAGGTGAGCAATGTTCCAAAATCCTTAGCTGTCTCTGATGGAATTACAATGACATCAGCAAACAACAAAGTTTTTAATTCTTCTCCTGGAACTTGGATTCCCTTTCCAAATTTCTCCTTGGTTTCCTTAACTGCTTACTCAAAGTACAGATTGTATAACATCATATAAGCTACAACACACTCTCACTCCCTTCTCATCTACTGTTTCTCGTATAAGCCCTTCAACTTTTTTACAACTGCAGTGTGGTTTCATTAATTGCTATGATTACCATAATTAGTCCCGTGTAAAGTCAAATATGGGTTGTGCTGTCCATAAAAAGTGATTGAATCAACATCCATTCCGAGAATGATGCAGTAAAATGAAAATTGAAGGGATCAGCAGAAGAAAGTGTAGTTTAAGGGTTCACAGAATAATTAGCACAAATATTGTATGATCTTATCATGAACACTACTATTTACAATTTCTATCCCTAACTGCAGGCTACTTCCGCACCACCCAAGCTGATTGTTTTTGAAACTTCCTGACACCTGTGGAAACTTCAGTATGTGTTCGCCATTATTTTTCAGTTTCTTGAGAGAACTCAAAACTGTGCCATTCTGAAAACTTCATCGAAAGACAGATTTAAAAACTTTAGTGCATGTCTTAGATCCTGGAGAATCACAACTTATTGGTATCATAAGCAGGTTTAGGTTTTCGAAAAACACACACCAAGCCCTGTGATAACAAAGATGAGAAGAATAATTTCTCATGATCATGATTGTTTACTTAGAACGAGGCAAAATAATAGTGTAGTTGATGGTTACTCATTTCCTAGCCATCAGTACCATCTTGAAATGACAGGAACTGTGGAACTGCAGGTTTTGCCAGGAGTGGTTGCCAACACTACTAACTGTTGAAACTGCTGCTGCTGCTGCTAATGATGATGATCATGATGACAATGATTCATCAAGGCCATGTACTGCTGGTGCCGCTTCTTGTGAGCACCAAATGGTTGTTGTAACAAAGCCATTTGCTGCTGTTGTATGGTCATCTATTGCTGCTGTCGCTTGCCTGTGTCCATTATGCAACACTGTGGATTTGTATGGTCTTGTTACCAATGTTGTTATTTGGCACAACATCACATGTATTGAACACAAGTACAAGTCTAATACATGGAACCAACTTCAGGTGTATTACTCTGTAAACAGCCAGCAAGAATCCAGACACTACAGTAGTCTGTATTGCTGGAGGAATATGGAAGACTTGTCATCAGTGTTGCATCAGAGCATAGTGAAGTAACATTGAGTGAACAAGCACTTGAATTTATTTGTGTCACACTGTGTGAGCCAGTCCTATCCAAAAGCCTCACATTCAGCACCACACCATAGTTGAATCATGCTACATTTGACAAAGAACTGCTCTCCTCCTCCTGATTCCAAAAGTAGGAACCCTCTTTTGCTATCAACCCCTCCAACCATATCCAACACAAATCCAACAGTGAACTTTGCATCTCTCAGTTCATACCTCTGTCCAGCCATGATTGTCACACGCTCCCACTTATCCATCCCATAACTTCCCCTTCTGGGGGACACTGCCATATCGGATGCACCTTTGATGCCGGATGGCAGGGTTTGCATGTGTCAGGAATGGTGAGGGCTATGCTGGCAGTAGCATAGTTACTGGCAAAGTAGCCCAGGCCAGAGGGGTCTGATGAAGAAATTAGGGAAAGGAAGGCTGTGTGTTTCTCAGAGAGCTCCACCAGCAGTGGTTGGATTCATGTATGGTGACAAAGCTGAGGACTGGCCAGTACTGCCGGACATTTTCTATGGGAAACTCTAGGCATACTTCAGGGGACCATCATCAGGTGTAGGTGTAGAACGTTGTGTGTTTCTGAGAATGGGGGCCTTGGCTTCACTACCTGGACTGCAAGGAAGGTACACACCTAAAAAAAGAAAAAGAAAAAAAGGGGCTCTAGGTGTGCTATGAATTAATGGGGTGACTGGCTGTTGAGGTAAGACAGTCTCTAGTGTCAACCTTTGGGGCACCTGATGTGCAAACCTACTCACCATATAGCGAAGGTGCTGAGTTGAAGATAGGCACAGCAAAAAGACTTTCAGAAAATAAGTTTTCAGCCAATGAGGCCTTTCTTCAGAAACAGACCCCCCCCCCCTCCCCCCCCTCCTCCTCCTCCTCCTCCTCCTACTCCTACTCCTACTCCTACTCCTCCCCCCCCCCCCCCTCCCCCGCCCTCACACACACTCATGAGACTGCAGCCTGTGGCAGCCGAGGCCACACTGCGAGCAGCAGTGCATAATGGGAGGAGCAACCAGGTGGTGGGGGGTAAGGAGAAGGATGGGGCGGTAAAGTGCTGCTTGTGGGAGCATACGGGGATGAAGTGGAGAGAGGGCAGGGCAGTCAGGTGCAGTTGGGAGGTTAGAAGAAGGGCAGGAATGGGTTTGTTAATGGAAGACCGAAGACATTCAGACTGTGAGAGCACGGGTGGAATAGAGGACTTTGTGTGCTCTGGAATGAGAACAGAAAAGGGGCTAGATGAGTAAGGACAATGACTACCCAAGGTTGAGCCTATGAGGGCTATGGGAATGTATGATATATTGCAGGGAAAGTTCCCATCTGCGAATTTTCGAAAAGCTGGTGTTGGTGGGAAGGATCCAGATGGCCCAAGCCTGTGAAGCAATCACTGAGATAAAGAATGTTGTGTTGGGCAGTGTGCTTAACAACTGGGTGGTCCAGCTGTTTCTTGTCCATAGATTGTCAGTGGCCATTCATGCGTGCAGACAGCTTGTTGGTTGTCTTGCCCATGTAGAATGCAACACAGCGGTTGCAGTTTAACTTGTAGATCACATGACTGGTTTCACAAGTAGCCCTTCCTTTGATGGGATAGGTGATGCCTGTGACTAGACTGGAGTAGGTGGTTGTGGAAGATGTACGGGACAGATCTTGCATCCAGGTTAATTGCAAGGATATGAGCCATGAGGCAAGGAGTTGTGTAGGATGGAAGAGGATATTGTGTAGGTTTGGAGGGTGGCAGAAAACTGTTGTGGGAGGGTCGACAGAGGTGAATGCTCCTCTGTAGATGGACATTGGGATTTTGTGAGATGGTAGGTGACAGGAGAGGTAAGGCATGGGAGATTTGTTTTTGTACAAGGAAGGGAGGGTAATGATCACTGTGAAGGCCTCAGTGAGAAGCTCGGTATAGTCCGAGAGGGAGTGCTTGTCACTACAGATGTGACAGCCATGGGTGGCTGGGCTGTACAGAGGGGACTGGAATGGATGGCAGCTGTCGAAGTGGAGGTATTGCTGGTGGTTGGTAGGTTTGTTATGGACAGAGGTACTGATGTAGCCATCTCTGAGGTCAACACCAAGGAAGGTGACTTGTCTCTCCAGTCATCCAAGACCTCCCAAAGTCCCACTGTCTGGCCACAGAGGAGCATTACCCTCATGACTAAGTACCACTAGACTGGAGCAACTGAATTGCATTCTCCGCAAGGGTTTCAACAACCTCTCATCGTGCACTGAAATGAGGAATGTCCTATCTACTATCCTTCCACCCCTCCCACTGTATCATTTGTGTCACCCACTGAACCTACACAATATCCTCATTGATCCCTACACAACTCTTACTCCCAGCCCCTTGCTTCTTTGCTCATATCCTTATAATAGACCCAGATGCAAGACTTGTCCCATAGATCCTTCCACCACCACCACCTACTCCAGTCTGGTCACAAGCATCACGTATCCCATCAAACTAGTCATGTGATGAACAAGCTAAGCTGCAACCGTTGTGCTGCATTCTACTGCATTCTACCGTGTGCATGATACCCAACAAACTGCTGTCTGCATGAATGGCGACCAACAAACTGAAGCGAAGAAACAGATGCACCTCTCTGTTGCTGAGCACGCCATCCACACAACATTCTTCATTTCAATGACTGCTTCACAGGCCTGTGCCATCTGGATCCTTCCCACCAACACCCACTTTTCTGGTCAGTGGCTGCCCCAATGATTTCTGTGTCACAGTAGAACTTAAATGGACACCAATCACATTTGGAAGAGGGAGAGAGAGAGACCATTCTACATCTGCTTACGAGTCACAGACACACCTAAGTTAAGGGGCTATCGTTCCTACAGGAAGGATGATAATACTGGAGAAAAGGCTAAGGGTGGAGTGGCTGTTTTTGGTGATGACAGTTGCCAGTTTTCACACCAGTTAAAATCACATTGTGTTCTTTATATACTCCACCTCGTGAACCATTGGATGTAGCTGCAACAACAGAGTGCTTCCGGGAACTCCTCTGCCCATCCCTCCTTGTGGGTGACTTGAATGCACACAATTGTGTGTGTGTCTCAGGTAACTTGCTCCATTCGTCAAAATATCAAGCACATTATGTGTTCATTTAATACCATATTTTATGGACTATTAAGACACTACAGACACGCCTTAATTTTTAAGCAATTTAAAAAAATAACATTTTTACCATTTTTTTATTAGATTGCAAAGCCAGACTAAAAAATTTGTAGTTTTAAAAACCAAACTGCCCTTTAAAGTATCTGAAAATAGTCATAATCTTGTTTTGGCCATTTTGCATTCCGTCCTCTACATACACATTTAGTCTCCCTCATTTTTGTCCGTTGTTCTTTCCTAGCCTGCCAGTCGTGTATGGTTTTTTATTTCTGTCGGTGGATGGCTGAAGTTCTACACTCAGCTGCTCTGTTTCCATATTCTTTTGCATTTGTTATATGGTTATCTTTTATTTTTTTCATTACGAAACTAGCTACTAAAAAAAAAAAATATTCTACTGTTACCGATAGCACAAAGAACTTTCAGTTCAAGTTCACTGGCACCATAGACTGCAATGACACGCCATAGGCTAGTCACTGTTCTGGGTTTGTAATTGTGGGGTGAGAGGGAGACAGTGTTAGCAAGCTTTTGAATCCATGCAACTCATGTTTGTGGCATCGGTGTACTCCTGCTGCCACTTGAATCCAATGTTAGCAGATAGAGAGAGGTTTCCTTCTGCATCGAAAATATGGCCATTTTTAAGGCTGATGGGAATTTTAAATTAAAAAGTGGATATTCTTATATTAATTTCAGTGTAAGGTTCATCTGAATTTTGGAGGCAATTTTTCAAAGAAAAATATGTGTCTTGTAGTCCGTAAAATACCTTATCTGGCTATTGAACTCTGGTCAGATGACGTGCTTTTTGGCACTATAGGGTCACTCTCAGCCATTTTCCTTTGTTTTTGCTTCCCAGCTATTGCAGACACAGTCCAGTGGGAAGTTTTCACAGACTTGCATTCCAGTGACCACTTTCTGGTGTAGTACATTCATGTATTGACTCAGACTGTGATTGACAGGAGACCATAAATATGGATTGTTCAAAGGGCAAATTGGTTGCAATACAGTCAGCAGGCCTTCTTCAGACAATGGGATTGTTACCAGGAGATGGTGGACCATATCACCTGTGAGATCCAATGAACTGGTGCGGATTCCATTACCAATGTACCAACCACCAGAGATAACTACCTATCCAGTGGTGGAATGTTGAATGTTACTCAGCAGTCAGAGCCAGGTGTGCAGCTTTGTTGAAATTCAAATACCTTACAACTACAGAAAACCTTTGTGACTTCAGACGGCACTATGAGGAAAGTGATAAAAGAACATTAGAGGAACTCCTGGAACGAATTTGCAACTTCCATAAATCGGTCCACTTCCATGTCACATGTTTGGGACTAAGTAAGATGGTTTTCAGACAAGGGCAATACGCCTCCTCTTATAGTCTTGTTGAGTAATGGGTTGTTGGTGGCCGTGCCTAAAGACATGCCTCAGGTATTAGCTGACTACTTTCTTAGTGTCCCTGCATCATCCTGACAAACTCCTGCATTCCAGCTGTTCTGTAGGACTGTGGAGATGAGGCGGGTCTTTGTCTTCTTGTGTAATGAGGTCTACACTCCTCCATTCTCCATGTGGGAATTGGGATCAGCTTTGCCAACGACCGGAGACACTGCTCCAGGACTGGATCAGATTCATCATGCCATTCTCTGTCATCTCATCCCTGGAGCCAAAGGGAGCTTCTATCTTGTTACAATCAGATCTGGTTTGATGGACAGTATCCAGTGACTTGGGAGGAGGCAATATTAATTCTATTATGGAAACCAGACAAGATTTGTAGTGACCCTAACAGTTACTAGACTGTAGCCCTTAAGAGTTGTATGAGTAAGACTCTCAAGCACATAGTCGGCTGCTACCTCATCTGCTCCTTGAATCATGAAGTCACCTGTGCCACTTCAGGTGCCATATTGAGTGCCCCTATTCTTCTCTTGACAGTTTAATTCAACTAGAGACAATGATACAGGATTCCTTCTTATGCCAGAACCATTTGGTTGCTGTGTTTTTTGACCTCAAAACAAGTGTACGACACCACTTGCAGGTACAACGTTCTTTGCTACTTCATGAACATGGACTGTGTGGACATCTATCACTTTTTATCCAGTCCTCCCTCAATGACCGGCACTTTTGATTCACGCTGATGATGCCTTGTGTGATTACTATGTTAAGGAGAATGGAGTCCTGCAAGGCAGTGTACTCAGTGACATGTTGTTTGCATTCGCTATCTATGGCATGTCATCTGCAGTCAGGAGCCCTGTTAAGTGCTCTTTGTGGATAGCTTTGCATTCTTCTACTCTTCCTCCAATCTTTCAACAAGAGTCGACTACAGCTGATTATCAGGAGGCTGGAAGCTTGGGCCAGTAAAACTAGTTTTAGCTCCTCGCCAGAGAAAACTACTCGTATCAATTTTAACGATGCTAATCTGAGTTTATCCAGCCTGAG
Source organism: Schistocerca serialis cubense (assembly GCF_023864345.2). Taxonomy (NCBI): domain Eukaryota; kingdom Metazoa; phylum Arthropoda; class Insecta; order Orthoptera; family Acrididae; genus Schistocerca; species Schistocerca serialis. The sequence goes on along the minus strand of NC_064642.1, from coordinate 793,570,713 downwards.
CTGACAGTGGGGGACAATGTTTTATATTTTATGGACACTGTGGACTTTTTGGGTCTAATATTTCACTCAAAATTAAGCTGGCACCTAAACGTGAAAGAGATGCAAACAAATGGCTTGAAATATTGAAAACTTTCATAGGCCTCAGCAGGGATGTGTGGCAGCCAACATGTCCCTCCTCCTACAGTTCTATAAGGCATTTGTGAAGTCACAGTTAGATAATGGTAGTATGGTTTATGGATGAGCCCATTTTTCCTGCTTCACGAAGTTAGATATTGTCTGCTATGAGGGCATTTGGCTATCGACTGGAGCGTTTTGGACCAGCCCAGTTCAGAGTCTGTGAGCAGAGGCTGGTGAAACATCACACTGGATTCAGCGCCAGCACTTTCTGGCACTGAAAAGCTCAGTGTTACCTCATTCATTAGTATTTAGTGTGGCAGTCTACCCAAACTTTGAACGGTAGTTCAGAAATTTGCCTTGTGTGACCAGTCTGTTTGGGTTACATGCTACTGACTGTCTCAAAGATCTGGATATATCTGACCTCCGAATACACAGCCAGTTACGGAACAAACTGCTGCCTTGGCATCCTCATGGGCCAGAGTGATTTTAATCTTGACACTGCACAAGTAAACTTATACTCCAAATTACTTTTTTATGACATTGGTTTCTTCAGTTTTAAGTTTGTATGACAGGTTTATTGTTATTTATACAGATTCCCTTGGTTGTTCAGCTATATTCCCTGATAGGGTTTTCAAAGTGTACCTTCTGAAACAATTTAAAAATTGTGATGTGGAATCACATGGCATTATGATGGCGCTGGAGTGGATTCACAGGCATCACCATACAAGATTTCTCATCTGTTCTGTCTCAGTTCACTACAAGCAATTCACCAAACGGATCCAGTACACCAGTTGATTCGCCTCATCCATAATTTTTTACAGTGGGTCCAGCATTGTTCCAAGGTGTTGGTTTTTTGCTAGGTTCCTGTACACATCAGAATGCAGTGAAATGGCTTAGCTGACAAAGTAGCCAAAGAAGGATATCAGGATGGTGTTGTAACTTGAGTTGCTGTGCCCTTGCTCACCATCATTTCGCTATCTGACAGACAAATCATGCTTCAGTGGAAACTGATGGTTGGAGGGGGTAGAGAACAAACTGTCATCACTCAAATCAACCACACAGGTATGGCAGACTTCATGCCAACCTCAGGAAGTGCTGCTTATCAGACTGCAGTTAGGACAAATCTCTTTAGCACATGGTTTCCTCCTCTGGCAGGAGGATCCACCATTCTGTGAAATTTGTCATGTGCCACTCTCAGTTCAGCATATTTTGGCTTTGTGTGTCTTATATGCTTGCATCGGGTCAGGTCAGCCCTTGGGTTGGCTGGAGATCTGCCTACCATCCTCGCCAAAACTGACACTAGCTTGTCTCCTGTTGACCGACACCTGCAACCCATCATCCACAGCCAAGCTTCCAGTATAAAAGACATGATTACCCTCTTCCACAGTTCTACCACCTCCTCCAAATCCCTCCTCTGCTGCACAACTCCTCTTTTCTGTGACCAAAACAAATTCACCGCTACCACATTACTATCTCGTGCAGTTGCTGCCCACTCCACCCAATGCAAGTGCTCACTCTGGACAAGCTGGAGGCCCAGCACACACACACACACACACACACACACACACACACACACACACACACACACACAGAGAGAGAGAGAGAGAGAGAGAGAGAGAGAGAGAGAGAGAGAGAGAGTGTGAGTGTGAGTCCTCTACAGGTCTGGAGGATGACACCCAAAAGCTGTCAACAATCTCAGTCTTGTTTATGTGCCTGTTGATCTCACACCACCTCAGCTGTTGGTTTGGTAAGCTGTTACCTTTAGTACTTCCGTTATGCCATTATGTACATTCAGCCAAGAACTTTTCACTACCATATTGATATAGTTTTTTGGTACTGATCAGATGAGAATGTTATTAGACCTTCTCCATGAATTGTTAGAGGAAGTATAGTTTGTAGAAATGTTAACACAATTTTTAACTGCATATAAGTGGTTGTACACCCAACATTTGTATGATTTTATTTTAATCTATTTTTGACTTTTCATTCTTCTACAAAGCAGCTTATAATTAACAATTAGTTTATGAAACTGTACTGATGGATGGTGATGCATTCACATGCACATGCATGCGCAATTTCAAGTTGGGCAATATACTTTCTTAGCATTGATATGCTAGACTAGTAAATGAAATACATGAAAGGAAAGCATGCCTGTAGTAATTTTAAGTGTATATTTAGGATTGAAGTATTGCTGCAAATTAGCTGGAGAATGTTGCACACTGAAATGATCTATTTACACATGCACTTGACAAATAAAAATATCCAGTACTCTCCACAACAGTCAAACAGCTGAAATATATCGCTGAATATTTCACAACTGTGTCTTTTGTGAGATTTTGAATTATAATTATTCATTGTAATAAAGACATTCGTATTGTTGGTGCCATAATTTCATTTGAGATGTTTCGATTTTATTTTTATGTTTTTTTTTTTTTGTTTTTTTTTCTTATGCATATCAAATTGGAAACTAAATGAGACATATTCCTATACAAATGTTACGTAAATAATGTGTGGTGCATGGTGCTTTGAACCAACAAGAAGAAGTCTTCAGCAGTGACATTGACTTCCTGAAACTATCTGTACAGTGATGTAGGTTAAGATCATAGGCATCACATCCCGCAGCCATTCAGAATTTTGCGTGACTCTCATTAGCTTAAATTAAGTACTGATGTATGAACTGGTTTTGTAGCATAATGGATAGGGGAAGGACCTCATGTGCAGAATATTGTGGATTTGAATTTCATTAAGTGGCCAACATTTTCTTATTTTTAAATCCTTATTGTAATGATTTTATCATTATTTTTATTCAATTACTTGGTTTAAATATAATTTTTTTTTGTTTCTATTCCTTTGTCACATAATTTCAGTCACCATATGAACTTTTTTTTATTTGTTCTCATTTTTTCTTTATATCATTCTTTTTCCACTCAGAACTTTTGTGAATGTGGATTTAATTGTATTTATTTACCGATTATAATACTCAAACATGTGAAATTGCCAATGTACCAATTAAAATACAAAAGTTGAAATAATATATTTCTATTGACTCTTCCGTGGTGTCAAAAATGTATTTTTCATTACAAGTTGTGCATTTTTTGTGTGGTAATTGTCTTACACACATTTAAAACACACATTCCTATTGCATTTTGGAAAAAATAATGCAGATGGAAGATTTAAACGAAAGAAGGGATCATAA